>NC_080546.1:6583519-6783519 GCF_028640845.1 Ahaetulla prasina | reverse complement strand
ACCACTTGGATCGCCTTGCAGTCCAAGGGATTCGCAGGAGTCTTCTCCAGCACCAGAGTTCAAAGGCCTCAATTCAATTTAATTTATATTCTGCCTTATATCAGCAGATGTCTACCCAGCAATTTTCAAAAAAAGAAAGAAAGAAAGAAAGAAAGAAAGAAAGAAAGAAAGAAAGAAAGAAAGAAAGAAAGAAAGAAAAAGAGAAAAAAGCTAGTCCTTGGCTTACGACCACAATTGAGCCCAGCATTTAGGCTGCTAAGTGAGAGGCTAAGTGAGTTTTGCCCCATTTTACAACCTTCCTTGCCACAGTTGTTAAGTGAACCGCTGCCATTGCTAAGTTAATAACATGGTTGTTAAGTGAAATCTAGCTTCCCCACGGACTTTGCTCATCAGGAGGTCACAAAAGGGGATCACATGCAGCGGGGGGTAGTAACCGGGTTACTACCGGTTCTCTGCTTGTGCGCGAGCCTGGTTCGCACCTGCGCCTGCCTTCCACACATACACCTGGCCTTCCGCGCACGCGCCCGGCTTCAAAAACATGCCTAAATAGGATGGCATAGACCCATCCCATTCACGATTTCCGCTACCCGTTCAGGCGAACCGGTCCAAATCAGCTGAATACCACTTCTGATCTCATGACCCCGGTGTTGTGTCTCGTCCAATCTCACCTCAGCCGGGGTCTTCTTATCTGCTTCCGAACACGGAGGAATGTTCTAGTATGCCTCCCAGCCCCCAGCCCTGGCTCCATGCCCAGACAGGCTGAAGAGGAAGAAATACCTCCAGCCCCCAGCTCTGGCTCCATGCCCAGGCAAACGGAGCAACTAGACCCCTCCCCCTCCTCCACAGCATGTGAGCCTGAGGAGGGTTTATTACCAACAGCTGATTGGAGTGACCCTCGCATCAGAAGATTGGATAGGCGGAGGCAACAGAAGGAAGGGAGGGGCAGGCCTGGATAAGTGCTGAGTCATGGAGCCACACCCCATGGCCTATATAAAGGACCTGCTTTCTGGCATTCTCTGAGTCAGGCAAAGTCTAAACATATCTTGCTGAAGTCACTTTCTGGTCTCCTGCCTGCCCTGAGGGCTTTGCTAGGACTTTGGCAGAGCTGCAGAGGCACGCCTGTTTCGGATTTCCCTGACCCGGCCGTCAGCGGAGGAGTGGGACACGACACCCGGGACACTGCAACTGTCATAAATAGCCAGTTGCCAAGTGTCTGAATTTTTATTATGTGACAGTGGGATGCTGCAGTGGTTATAAGTGTGAACGAATGAATAATTGAATAATTTAATTTCTATACCGCCCTTCTCCCGAAGGACTCAGGGCGGTTTACAGCCAGGTAAAAAACACAATAAAAAACATACAATAGACAGCTAAAAACCGATTTTAAAAAACCTATTCAATTTGGCCCATTAATTAAAATACACATTAAAACCATAAAAAACCTCATTAAAATTACTAATAGTTTTTAATTTTATGCCAGTCCTGCACGGAAGAATAAGTACGTCTTCAGCTCGGGACGGAAGGTCCAGAGGTCAGGGAGCTGTCGAAGTCCTGGGGGAAGCTCATTCCAGTGGGTAGGTGCCCCCACAGAGAAGGCTCTCCCCCTGGGGGTCGCCAGCTGACATTGTTTGGCTGACGGCACCCTGAGGAGGCCCTCCCTATGGGAGCGCACGGGTCAATGGGAGGCTAACGGTGGCAGCAGGCGGTCCCATAAATACCCTGGTCCTAAGCCATGAAAAACGGTCATCACTTTTTTTCAGTGCTGTTGTAACTTCAAATGGTCACTAAACAAACGGTTGTAAGTGGAGGATCTACCTATGCTATGTTCCGGCGGAACAATGTGGGAAAAAGAATTTCTCCTGGTTTACTCCTTTACCAATTAACTCTGTGTCCTTTTGGGAATTTTCCCCCTACATTCACCATGTCATGTTGGAAGGAAGTAAATCCTTTTTATGGACATTTGTTTTCATATTTCTATATATGGGGCTTATATATTTTATGCTTATCAACATAGGGTAAATAACTGCCAAGCTATTTATTCTACGTTTGACAGGAAAACAAGTTATATTACCCGCTACTTCATGTCTGGAAAAATGAAGACGATAAACAGAAGAATGATTGATTTTTAATGCAATTGTGCATCCTAGTTTATGTGTCTATCTAATGCTAGCAACACTGCTTGTTCGAAGTAGGAATAATTTGAATGTGGACAAGTTTGTCTTGCGCTAATTGTGCAAAGTCAAAAACGGTGTAAATTGGGTTTCTCAGATACCAAAGAAACAAAAAACAAACGAACACCAATCGGAATTCAGATCCTATCTCATTCGGTGAGAAATTAATTAATTAATTAATTTGTTTATTTTGTCAAATACATATTAAATAATATATATAAGTAGAAGCATGAAATGAATACATAAAATGAATACAACTAAAGGGAACATTAGGACAGGAATGGTAGGCATGCTGGTGCTCTTATGCAAGCCCCTTACAGACCTCTTAGGAATGGGGTGAGGTCTACAGTAGACAGTTTTAGGTTAAAGTTTTGGGGATTTTGGGATGAGACCACCGAGTCAGGTAGTGCATTCCGGGCATTAACAACTCTGTTACTGAAGTCATATTTTCTGCAATCGAGTTTGGAGCAGTTCACTTTAAGTCTGAATCTATTGTGTGCTCGTGTACTGTTGTGGTTGAAGCTGAAGTAGTCTTCGACAGGAAGGACATTGTAGCAGATGATTTTATGAGCTATGCTCAGGTCACGCTGAAGGCGGCATCGTTCTAAAGTTTCTAAATCCAGAATTTCAAGTCTGGTGGCATAAGGTATTTTTTTGCAATCAGAGGAGTGGAGAACTCTTCTTGTGAAATATTTCTGCACACGCTGAATTGTATTAATGTCCGATATGCAGTGTGGGTTCCAGATAGATGAGCTGTAATAGAGAATTGGTCTAGCAAATGTTTTGCATGCCCTAGTTTGCAGTTCAATATTACCGAGGGGCATCTTGCTGGTCTCTACTCGCCCCTCCCCTGCCAGCCACTCCTCGCCTCCCCACCCGGGCTCCTTAGGGCCCCAACAGGAAGCAGTTGTTGGAGCTAAGCAGCCGCCAGGAGAAAGAGTTGGCAAAACAGCTCAGTTCAAATTGGATCTGACAGAGAAGGAGGCTCAGCAGAAGCACCACATTGAGGACTACAAACATAGGCTTTCTAAGCAGAGAGAAGACCTGCGGGAGTGCAAGTCCAGGTACCGGCACCTGGAGGCTCAGCGGGCTGAGATGGTCAGCCAATTCCAGGCCATGATGCAGCCCCACTGGAACGAGGCCCTCTGGTTCTTTGCCACCAGCAGCACTTCCTTCCAGCCTTCGTCCAAAGCCCTGCACCAGGAGGCTGAAGCAGACCCCAAGTTGGAATTTCTGCCCCCCTCTGACCCACACAAAAAGACCCCAAAGGGAGAGACTCTCTGCAGCAACACAAATGTTCGTTGCACATATCCAGCCCAGGGACTGTAATTTGAGGACTCCTGATTTAGTGCAATATAAAAAATGCAAATAATTTTTCTGCGGACCACCAAAATTTTCTTGTGGACCACCAGTGGTCCACAGACCACCAGCTGTTGACCACTGATCTATCCTGCACCTGTGCATTTAATTTTTCATCACCTGAGTATCAGGAGAAAAAACTCTTTATCACAATTGATAAGGTCCGGTGGTTGGAGGTGATTTAGCGATGGTGCAGATTATATCTACAGATAGCCCTCGACTTACAACAGTTCGCTTAGTGACCGTTCGAAGTTACAACGGCACTGAAAATAAAAAGATTTTATGACCGTTTTTCCATCCCCCATGATCCTGAAAACAAAATTTAGGTGCTTGGCAACTGGTTCGTTGCTGTGTCCCGTGATCCTCTTTTGCGACCTTCTCACCAGCAAAGTCAAGGGGGAAGACGGATTGACTTAACAACCGGATTAGTAATTTATCAACTGCAGTGGCTCACTTAACAACTGAAGCAAGGAAGGCCGTCAAATGGGGGGGGGGAAAGTCACTTAACAAACGTCTCCCTTAACCACAGTAATGTTGGGCTCAATTGAGGACTACCCCTATAACAACACTGATATACTCCTGTAAAATTTATTTTCCTCACAATTTGGAGACGACCCTGTCTGATTACAGATCTAGTCCATTTTCCAGAATAAAAATGTGTTGTGGTCCGTCAGCAGCCTGCGGAGCTGGCAATGGAGTCGGACAGCGATGAGGCTGAGGTGGGGGCAGGGCCATCAGGAAGTGAGGAGCAGACTCCAGAGCCTCCAGAGACTGATATTAGTGAGGCAGAGGAACAGGAGGAGCCTGTTCCTAATGCACGCATGAGAAGAGCTGCCAGAAAGCAAGAGCAGCTCAAGCAGAGAGGACAACTTGGGAGTAGGGCCAAGAGATGATTGGCTCCTCCCATAAGGCTTAAAAGACCAGCACTGGCATTTGAGCTTTGCCGGAAAACAACGTTGTAGCTGCGTCTTCTGCTTCGTCTTCTGCTTCGTGTATGTCTTTGTTTTTGTGGCTTCTGGATGTTTGCCAGGAAGGGCCTTTGGCAGTTTGCCTAATTGGACTAAGGTTTGTGAGATAACTGAGGAATTTGTGTTGGGAGGCATTTGTTTTACTTTGAGTTGAACGACGCTGGGAATGAACTAATTCCCAGCTGTTCGAATAAAGTTTGTTTTTCCACAGACTACGTTTATTACTACCTACTTGGGCCTGGATCACAACAAAACGCCGTCAATCCGGTGCTTCATCTAATCTCTATGTAATCCAAGCCACTTGACATATATTTCTATTTCCACTGACGGATTGAACGTGCTTTATTCAACCCACTGAGCGAGTATTAAAGCAAACAAATATTGTAAATTGTAGAAACGCGAGTTCATCTGAGTGTATATAGTTTTCGGCATAGCTGTGCATCTTGATCTATCGGCTTGGAATATTAGGCAGAATTTACCCTTTTTTATGTTTTACGTTTCACAGTTTCACATTTACTCCGAAGAGCAGAGTGGGAGTAGATAGGAACATAACTTTTTTTTTTTTTTTTAACCCAGCAGAAAGTCCCTTCTCTGAAAATGAGACGGCAAATGCAGGCTATATATAATGCCAAGAAGGGTAAACTTGGAGCTGCTTCGGAAGAAGGGAAAAATGATGTTTACTGGCACGGCTTTCTTTCATGCAATTTTATTTTTCTTTTTATGGGGGAAGAAGAACACTTCCTGTTTGGAGGAGGCCAGGAGGAAGGGAAGGGAAGAAAAAAAAAACTCCAATTAAAATTGACAGCAGCAGCAGCAGCTCACAATTTAATTTCCAGCCCACTACTGAATTTCAGAGGTGGCTACAGAAATGGATTGGGATAAACGTTACAGATTGGAATAGGCCCGGCCTTCTGTTTTCTTTAAGCAGATGGATCCAGGGGTGGGCTGCTGAGGGTTCGCAGGGGTTCGGGAGAACCTCTAGCTAAGATTCTGTGCAGTATGAAGGTTTCCTTCCTGCCTAAGCAGGGTCGGTCTAGAAGACCTCCAAGGCCCCTTCTAACTCTTGTTATTCTATTCTAACTTGCCTCCTGGAGTCGTGGCTGCTCCATCACAGGAGGTTTTCAAGAAAAGATTGGACAGCCATTTGTCTGGGATGGAATTGAATAGAATAGAATAGAATAGAATAGAATAGAATAGAATAGAATAGAATAGAATAGAATAGTGGAATGGAATGGAATGGAATGGAATGGAATGGAATTAGAATAGAATAGAATAGAATAGAATAGAATAGAATAGAATAGAATAGAATAGAAAATATGTAATGTAATGGAATGTAATGTAATGGAATGGAGTGGAATAGAATAGAAAATATGGAATGGAATGTAATGGAATGGAATGGAATAGAATAGAATAGAATGGAATAGGAAAATATGGAGTACAAAGGAAAGGAAAGGAATGGAATGGAATGGAATGGAATGGAATAGAATGGAATAGAATAGAATAGAAAATATGGAGTAGAAAGGAATGTAATGTAATGTAATGGAATGGAATAGAATAGAATAGAAAATATGTAATGTAATGTAATGTAATGTAATGTAATGTAATGTAATGGAATGGAATGGAATGGAATGGAATGGAATAGAATAGAAAATATGGAATGGAATGGAATGGAATGTAATGGAATAGAATAGAATAGAATAGGAAAATATGGAGTACAAAGGAAAGGAAAGGAAAGGAATGGAATAGAATAGAATAGAATAGAATAGAATAGAATAGAATAGAATAGAATAGAATAGAATAGAATAGAATAGAATAGAATAGAATAGAAAATATGGAGTAGAAAGGAATGGAATAGAATAGAATAGAATGGAAAATATGGAATGGAACGGAACGGAATGGAATGGAATGGAATAGAATAGAATAGAATAGAATAGAATAGAAAATATGGAGTAGAAAGGAATGGAATAGAATAGAATAGAATGGAAAATATGGAATGGAACGGAACGGAATGGAATGGAATGGAATAGAATAGAATAGAATAGAATAGAATAGAATAGAATAGAATATAATAGAATAGAATAGGAAAATATGGAGTACAAAGGAAAGAAAAGGAAAGGAATGTAATGTAATGTAATGTAATGTAATGTAATGTAATAGAATAGAATAGAAAATATGGAGTAGAAAGGAATGGAATGGAATAGAATAGAATAGGAATTCTTTATTGGCCAAGGGTGATTGGCAACACAAGGAATTTGTCTTGGTGCATATGCTCTCGGAGTACAAAGAGTCCTGCCTTGGTCAGGAGGTTGTATAAAGAGTCCTGCCTTGGTCAGGAGGCTGGACTAAATGACCTCCAGGGTTCCCTTCCAGCCCTATGATTCGATATTTTTACAACCACTTTTTCTCTGCTTCCTCTTTGTTACTGTGATGCAAAGAACACCGCAAAAACACTGCCTTGATTTAAGGCTGTTATTACCATATCTCCCTCACCGCCCCCCCCCCATACTTTTAAAGATCTTCCTTTAAAACAAAAAGGCAGGCAAACAAGGAAAAAAACTCAACCACACACATTTTATGTGCATTGTATTCCAAGCGTTCCCTTATAATCTTGCAAAAGGATGGTTTGATGTTTAGGTTTTTGAAGAGGCTGGGAACGGACAACTACATGGGGGCTTTTAAACTTTGTTTAACAAAACAAAGACTCTAGAAAGAGTGCAGAGAAGAGCAACAAAGATGATTAGGGGACTGGAGGCTAAAACATATGAAGAACGGTTGCAGGAATTGGGTATGTCTAGTTTAATGAAAAGAAGGACTAGGGGAGACATGATAGCAGGGTTCCAATATCTCAGGGGTTGCCCCAAAGAAGAGGGAGTCAAACTATTCTCCCAAACACCTGCAGGTAGAACAAGAAGCAATGGGTGGAAACTAATCAAGGAGAGAAGCAACTTAGGAGAAATTTCCTGACAGTTAGAACAATTAATAAGTGGAACGACTTGCCTGCAGAAGTTGTGAATGCTCCAACACTGGAATTTTTTAAGAAAATGTTGGATAACCATCTGACTGAGATGGTGTAGGGTTTCCTGCCTGGGCAGGGGGTTGGACTAGAAGGCCTCCAAGGTCCCTTCCAACTCTGTTGTTATATTATATTAAAACAAAACAAACCCAAATGAATAAGAGGTTGATATTTACGAGGAAGCCTTGATCACCTTATTATAATGCAAATTTTATGAGAGGAGGTAACAAGGGTACCGGCTAACTCACTGTAGATACGCTTCATTTATGCTTACACTGCTATTTTTTTTTTATCCTTGCAAATTAGTTTTCTAAAAAGCAAATTGGCCAACAAATTGCATTAATGCTAGCCTTCTTGGGTATGTTCAGAACCGCTAATTTTAACTTAACACTAAATCCATACGGGTGCTTAAGTACTTGAGTACAAATACTTGCCTTTTAGAACGAAGATCTTAATGAAATTGCAGGAAGGATGTCTTGGCTGAGCCCCAACCTGAGTTGGCTTGCTTGCTTGCTTATTTTTTTTAAAAAAAAATATTATTATTATTTATTTTTTAAAGTTTTAATTATTTTATTTATTTATTTTATTTTATTATTTATTATTTATTATTTTCTGGGGGCTTCTGTGCCATTCTAAACCTACACGCTGCTGATCAGTTTATATTCCCTCCGAAGAGTAGGAAGATTTAAAACAATATAATATAATATAACAACAGAGTTGGAAGGGACCTTGGAGGCCTTCTAGTCCAACCCCCTGCCCAGGCAGGAAACCCTAAACCATCTCAGTCAGATGATTATCCAACATTTTCTTAAAAATTTCCAGTGTTGGAGCATTCACAACTTCTGCAGGCAAGTCGTTCCACTTATTAATTGTTCTAACTGTCAGGAAATTTCTCCTCAGTTCTAAGTTGCTTCTTTCCTTGATCAGTTTCCACCCATTGCTTCTTGTTCTAGCCTCAGGTGCTATGGAGAATAGCTTGACTCCCTCTTCTTTGTGGCAACCCCTGAGATATTGGAACACAGCTATCATGTCTCCCTTAATCCTTCTTTTTATTAAACTAGACATACCCAGTTCCTGCAACCGTTCTTCATATGTTTTAGCCTCCAGTCCCCTAATCATCTTTGTTGCTCTTCTCTGCACTCTTTCTAGAGTCTCAACATCTTTTTTACATCGTGGCGACCAAAACTGGATGCAATAAAGCAGCATATCGGAATAACAGAATTACAGTACTGGAGATGGTAAGACAAGATGGCAAAAATGAAAATAAAATGGTCATCAGGAACAATAACTTCCCAACGCAACCAAAGGATAAGAGTATTCGAGCTAATATTGGATCCCTGTAGGGTACTGGGCAGGTTTGGGCTGCTGGGGGTTCAGGAGAACCTCTAGCTAAGATTCTGTGCAGTTCAGAGAACCCCCAAATCCCACTCCTGGCTGGCCCCGCCCACCCCACCCCTCTCCTCCCAGGAGTCTCCATGCAGCCCATTTTGAATGTAGGTAAGTGCACGCAGAGACTCCGGGAGAGTGGAAAAACGGGCCTACCGGAAGTTCGGGAAGGCCAGAAATGGGGCCATTTCCAGCCTCCAGAGGGCTTCCGGAGCCTGGGGAGGCCATCTTCGCCCTCCTGGAAGCTCAGGAAAGCCTCCAGAGCTCGGGGAAGGCAAAAACAACCCCCACCGTGGTGCAGGAGGCTGACTAGGCCATACCCACTGTAGGAAGTTGGCACCCACCCCCCGTCCTAGAAGAATGAAATATTTTGGAAAATATTTAAAAGGCAGAATATATTACCCTGGATGAGAAATGGAGAAACATGTTTTAAGGACAAAGCAGCTCCCTGCAGCTTCCTGCGTCCCCCCACCTTTGTCAATGGGCCATTAAGGCCTCAGCCAAGCTCACTCATTTCCCCGCACCTTTGTCAATGGGCCATCATCTGCAACACAATAGGACCCATCTAGCAACAGAAACTCACCACATGACACCTGGGAAGATTACATCAGCCAGCAAGGCTAGCTAAGACCCCCACCCCCTGGGAGTCTGACAACCAATCAGGATACTCTTCTTGTGCCCCAGGAAATTCAAAGCTCAGAGAAAGCAATAAGCCAGGGCGTGCACAGCTTCCCTCCCCTTTTCTGTTCAGGAACTCAAGCCATGTGATCCTGACCACCATTAAACCATCTTTCCAAGCAGCCTCCATGTTTCCAGTGTCTTTGTCCCCACTTGGAACTGAACCCAGATGGATATTTCTTCCAACACCACCATGGCCACGCCCACCCAGCAACTGGGCAGAGAACCCTTTGCTAAAATTTTTGAAGCTCACCCCTGGTCCTGAGTGCTCTCTGAGCTTGGTTGTTTTATTGAAGAAATTTGACTGCCCACCTAGACAACATCACCAATGCTAAAAGGGAGTTGGGTTTGCAGAGAGGAGGAGAACTATGGGGTCCTTGATAGTCTCTGAGCTTGGCTTTTATTGAAGATATTTTCTTACCCAACTAGGCAACATCATCAGTGCTAAAAGAGAGTTGGGTTTGCAGAGTGGAGAGGAGGAGGAGAACTGTGGGACCTTGGTGCTGTCTGAGCTTGGCTGTTTTCTTCAGATGTTTCATTACCCAACTAGGTAACAATATCAGTGTTAGATAAGAGTGGGGTTTGCTGGGAGGAGGAGGAGGAGGAGGAGGAGGATGGTGGGGTCCTTGGTGCTCTCTGAGCTTGGTTGTTTTCTTCATATTTAATTCTATATCTAAAGCAGATTAAGGGGATGCGTTGGCTCAGTGACTAAGACGCTGAGCTTGTCAATCAAAAGCTCGGAAGTTCAGCGGTTCAAATCCCTAGTGCCGTGTAATGGGGTGAGCTCCTGTTACTTGTCCCAGCTTCTGCCAACCTAGCAGTTTGAAAGCACATAAAAAATGCAAGTAGAAAAATAGGGACCACCTTTGGTGGGAAGGTAACAGCGTTCCGTGAGCCTTTGGCATTTAGTCATGCCGGCCACATGACCACGGAGACATCTTCGGACAGTGCTGGCTCTTCAGCATTGAAATGGAGATGAGCACCGCCCCCTAGAGTCAGGAATGACTACCGTGTTTCCTCAAAAATAAGACCGAGTCTTATATTATTTTTTGCTCCAAAGGACGCTTTAGGGCTTATTTTCTGCTTAGGTCTTATTTTGGGGGAAAATATGGTACTAAATACACCCATCTGGCTGACACTATTAACTGGGGTTTATTTTGGGGGTAGGGCTTAGATTACAAGCATCCTAAAAAGTCATGCTAGGACTTATTTTCCGGTTGGGTCTTATTTTCGGGGAAAGAGGGTAGCACATATGTGCGAGGCGAACTTTTACCTTTACCTTATGGCAGATTCTTTCAGGCAAAATTCCCACAATTTTAGTTCACTCTCAGAAACTTCAGCAAAGTTCAGCCATGTTGTTTAGCCCCTTCAGAAACTGTCAAGCGATCTGAACAGTGCTGTTTAGCCTTTCAAACATCATTGAAATGTTTCTTCTACCGCGTTATTATTTAAAGAATTTAATTAGGTTTCTATTGTCCCAAACTTCAGACAAAACTGTAAGAGTTTGAAATAAACTCCCACTTGAACAGATGATTCCATCAGTCGCCTCCACATCTAAACAGGCCTCACATTCTCCACTTGTTCTCCATGTCGATTTGGAACATGGAACATGAACATCTGACAACAAGTATCCTTGAGGCACTGAAATATCTAGCAGCAGCAATCAAGTCACATCTACGGGATCTGTACAGAGAGTGCCGTGTCCTCGATTTACAATCAAAATCGAGCCCAAAATTTCTGTGGTCAAGCAAGACATTTGTTAAGTGAGCTTTGCCTCATTTTATGATCTTTTTTTTTGCCACCATTTACAAACCACAAGCTTTGGAAATAGAGAAGTGACCTGGCATTACAGAGGATTATATAGATTAACAGAATTGGAAGGGACCTTGTAGGTCATCTAGTCCAACTCCCTGCCCAAGCAGGAGACCCTACACCAGTGATGGCGAACCTTTTAGGTATTTAGTGCCCAAACAGGAAGGCGCTAGAAACCCGGCAACCAGCTGGCCGGTGTGTGTGTGCGCCTCGGAAACCCAACAACCAGCTGGGGTGTGCCCGCAGAGAGGGCTCTGCATGCCACCTCTGGAACGCATGCCATAGGTTCGTCATCACAGCCCTACACCATCCCAGACAAATGGCAGTCCAATCTACCCTTGAAAGCCTCCAGTGATGAAGCTGTTGTGGCTCCCGCCCCCGAACCTGGCCCCATGCCCGAAAGTGCCTTAGAGCCGGGCCTGCTGCCAGAAAGTGACTTGGACAGTGAGGGGGAAGGGCCATCAGACTTACCTCGGAAGCACCGGCCTCCCTGGATCAGCTCCAGGAGCCAGAAGCAGGCCAAGCGAATGAGATAACGAGGCCTCCTTCTCCTGACTCTTCTCCCCCCCCCCAGGCCACGCCTGCAGACCCAGCTGACAGCAATCAGGCTTGGCTTAATCCCAGGTTTCGTAGGCAGGAGAGAAGAGAACAACAGAAGCAGGGGAGGGGCAGGTCTAGGAAGTGCTGAGTCATGAAGCCACACCCCACAGGATATAAAAGGCAGCAAGAGCTGGTGTGTCTCTTTGTACCAGGCAAATCCACGGATTGACTAGAGCTGAAGGTTGTGACTCACCAGTGTCTTGGCAGCCAACGAGGGCTCTTGGCAGACGCTGGCTCTTTTGCCGCCAGAGCTGATAAGAGCCGGCTAATTAAGCCATCGTTCGGATGGAGGCGAGGAGGACATAACAGAAGTTCCCACGATTTCTGGAGGCAGGCTGTTCCATTGGTGGATTGTCCTCGCTTCCTAACAGTGAGGACAATTAACCAGTGGAACAGCTTGCCTCCAGAAATTGTGGCCGCTCCACCAATGGAAGTTTTCAAGAAGAGTCTAGAGTCTAGACAGTCACTTGTCTGAAATGGTGTAGGTTCTCTTGCTTGAGCATTGGGCTGGCCTAGAAGACCTCCGAGGTCCCTTCCAGCTCTGTTCTAAATTGATTTGATTTCTCCCTCACGGTCTATCAGCGGTATTTGATCAAGAGGAAACATGGAGCTGATGGCAACAGACTGATAGAGCTGGGTCAGAAAGGCTGACTTTGAGAAAGAATGTCCAGGAAGGCATATATCAAGATATTGTCTTCGTAGATGCTTGGTTACTTCAAAACAAAGATTCACAAGTGTTGTCATTCGTTTGGCTAAAAGTGGAAGAGAAAAAACCTGATCTTGAACCTAGAGAAGTTGACAAAGAGTTGGAAATATTATCCTGCTGGATTTGGTGAGCTCTGTGGTCAACCTGAACTTTGTGAGCTTCGGTCTGTTTGCTGGAACCGAGCCAGCGAGATTTATTTCAGCTTCCGTCGAGTTTCTGATGACATTGAGCTGCGTTTTGCGAAAGACGGCGATTCATAGCCATGCTGGGTTTGTAGCCTGACATCTGGCAAGTTGCTCAAAATATCTGGAGCAGAGCGTCTGAGCGTTGGAACAGCAGATGGACCCGTCGTACTGTGATGCTGAGGGAATCGGCATCTGGATGACAGGCATAGGACAAGAGAGAACATCTGGTCTATCTTCGAAAGACAAATGAGATCCTGGTAGGACAGGTGGAAACGATGAGGGGACCCAGCCCATTGAGGCCAAGATAATGTCAGGAAAATGTATTTGGCTGTATTCCCGCAAAAGCTTTGGCAGCGACGTGAATGGTTAGCGGCAAAAGTGGAGAACGCAGAAAAAAAAGGAAATATCCAGGATTAGGGGAGGCGATATTCATTCAATTTAAAATAAAGCCAATGCAATCCTTGGCTGTATAAACAGAGGGATAGAATCGAGATCACATGAAGTGTTTGTACCATTTTATAATGCCTTGAAAAACTGCATCCAATTTCGGTTACCGTGATAGAAAAAAAGAGGTTGAGACTCTGGAAAGAGTGCAGAGAATGATTAGGGGACCGAAGGCTAAAACATATGAAGAATGATTGTAGGAATTGGGTTTGTCTAGTGTAGTGATAAGAAGGACTAGGGGTGACATGGCAGCAGTTTTCCAATATATATATATATTGGAAATATATATATATATATATATTTGCATTTATATCCCGCCCTTCTCCAAAGACTCAGGGCGGCTTACACTATGTCAAGCAATAGTCTTCATCCATTTGTATATTATATACAAAGTCAATTTATTGCCCCCAACAATCTGGGTCCTCATTTTACCTACCTTATAAAGGATGGAAGGCTGAGTCAACCTTGGGCCTGGTGGGGCTTGAACCTGCAGTAATTGCAGGCAGCTGCTGTTAATAACAGACTGTCTTACCAGTCTGAGCCACTAGAGGCCTTATTTAAGGGGCTGTCACAAAGAAGAGGGGGTCAGTCCATTTTCCAAAACATCAGAAGGCAGGACAAGACACAATGGATAGAAACTAATGAAGGAGGGGATTTAACCTAGAACTAAGGAGAAATTATAGGGACGCGGTGGCTCAGGGGCTAGGATGTTGAGCTTGTCGATCAAAAGGTCGGCAGCTCAGCGGTTCGAATCCCTAGTGCTGCCGTGTAAAGGGGTGAGCACTCCCGTTACTTGTCCCAGCTTCTGCCAAACTAGCAGTTTCGAAAGCACGTAAAAAATGCAAGTAGAAAAAATAGGGACCACCTCTGGTGGGAAGGTAACAACGTTCCGTGCACCTTTGGCATTGAGTCATGCCGGCCACATGACCACAGAGACATCTTCAGACAGCGCTGGCTCTTCGGCTTTGAAAAGGAGATGAGCACCGCCCCCTAGAGTCGGGAACGACTAGCACGTATGTGCGAGGGGAACCTTTACCTTTACCTTTAAGGAGAAATTTCCTGAAAGTGAGTACAATTAAGCTGTGGAATAGCTTGCCTCCAGAAGTTGTGAGTGCTCCATCACTGGAGGTTTTCAACTCTGCTATTCCTTTCTGTTATTCTTTCTATGATCACATATCTATCTATCTCAGGGGTGAAATCTACTTCCCTTCTTTACCATTTTGGAAGTGCACACACAGACCTTTTGCGCACGCGCAAAACCTTCTTGGTTAAAACCAGGAAGTAATGACACCCGGGCGGGTGGGCGGAGCTACCGGATCGCCGAACCACCAGCCACGATCGCTATCAGATTGCTAGAACCGGGAGCATTTCACCCCCGATCCATCCCATCAAGCCCCCAAAAAATCCAGAATGGTATAGGACCGTGATGTCGAACCTATGGCACGCGTGCCAGAGAATAGAATAGAATAGAATAGAATTTTTATTGGCCAAGTGTGATTGGACATACAAGGAATTTGTCTTGGTGCATATGCTCTCAGTGTACATAAAAGAAAAGATACCTTCATCAAGGTACAACATTTACAACACAATTGATGGTCAATATATCAATATAAATCATAAGGATTGCCAGCAACAAGTTATAGTCAACAAGTTATATAACTTGTTGCTGGCAATCCTTATGATTTATATTG
Source organism: Ahaetulla prasina (assembly GCF_028640845.1). NCBI lineage: Eukaryota > Metazoa > Chordata > Lepidosauria > Squamata > Colubridae > Ahaetulla > Ahaetulla prasina. The sequence goes on along the minus strand of NC_080546.1, from coordinate 6,768,506 downwards.
ATATATTGATCATCAATTGTGTTGTAAATGTTGTACCTTGATGAACGTATCTTTTCTTTTATGTACACTGAGAGCATATGCACCAAGACAAATTCCTTGTGTGTCCAATCACACTTGGCCAATAAAATTCTATTCTATTCTATTCTATTCTAGTCATACAGTCATAAGTGGAAAGAGATTGGTGATGGGAACGATGAGAAGATTAATAGTAGTGCAGATTCAGTAAATAGTCTGACAGTGTTGATGGAATTATTTGTTTAGCAGAGTGATGGCCTTCGGGAAAAAACTGTTCTTGTGTCTTGTTGTTCTGGTGTGCAGTGCTCTATAGCGTCGTTTTGAGGGTAGGAGTTGAAACAGTTTAAGTCCAGGATGCGAGGGGTCTGTAAATATTTTCACGGCCCTCTTTTTCACTCGTGCAGTATACAGGTCCTCAATGGAAGGCAGGTTGGTAGCAATTATTTTTTGTGCAGTTCTAATGATCCTCTGAAGTCTGTGTCTTTCTTGTTGGGTTGCAGAACTGAACCAGACAGTTATAGAGGTGGCATGCAGAGAGCCCTCTTTGTGGGCATGCACGCCGTCGGCAGCTGTTCTTCCGGGTTTCATCACATGCATGCGTGCTGGACAACTGCTCTATTCTGGATTCTGGCTGAAACTGGAGCGAGCGCCGGAACCCGGAAGAGAGCACCTGCATGCACGTGGCGGTGAGCTGTTCTTCCGGGTTCCAGAGAGCACATGCACGCTGGTCAGGTACTGTCTTCTGGGTTCCAACTTACAGCTAGACGGCACGCATATGCGCACCGGAATCCGGAAGAGCAGCTGTCTGCCACGCGCATGCGCCCCGGCCAGCTGCTCTCTTCTGCGCTCTGGTGCTCTGGGACGCATGTGCGCCCTCCAGTTTTGGCACTCGGGGCCGAAAAAGTTAATTATCGCTGGTATAGGATGTCCTGCCATGGGCAAGGTGTTGAACTAGGGGTAAAATCCAGCAGGTTCTGACAGGTTCTGGAGAACCGGTAGTGGAAATTTTGAGTAGTTCAGAGAACCAGTAGCGGAAATCTTGAGTAGTTCAGTGAACTAGCAAATACCACCTCTACCACTCCAGAGTGGGGTGGGAATGTTGCGATATCCTTCCCCTGGAGTGGGGTGGGAATGGAGATTTTGCAGTATCCTTCTCCTGCCACACCCATCAAGTCACGCTCACCAAGCCACGCCACGCCCAGCAAGCTATGGCCACAGAACCAGTAGTAAAAAAAAAATGGATTTCACCACTGGGTTGAAGTATTAGATCTGCAAGGTCTATTCCAACCTTATTATTCTATGTTCTACGTTCATCCCTTTAAAACAAAGCTAGAAGGCATAACTCAGACCATTGAGTTGAATTGCCCGGCTTGGTGTTGAAATCAAAATCAAAGCATTTCTGTCAAAAACTGTCATTTTTTTTTTTTTTGCTTCAGCTCATTTAGTGAAGAGGAGACAGTCACCCACCCACCCACCAAGTTCTCGTCTCTGCCGTTGAACAGCTCCCAGGACAATTTCTCTAACGTTCAATTAGACCAGAAGGATTCAGCCAGGAAGAACGGGGAGCAATAAAATTAACGCAGGAGACGAGTTTGAAGAAATACACAGATGTGCGAATTTCTCAAGATCCAATTCAAAGCGTCGGCAGGAATAAGTCCAATTCATTTGCAGAGTCTAATTAGGGTCAATTCACATCACGGATGCGACCAAAAGAGAGAAGCACAGGCGGGTCCTCCACTTATGACTTATCCACTTTTGGGGCAATTGAGCCCCAAATTTCTGTTGCTAAGCGAGACAATTGTCAAGTGAATTTTGCCCCGTTTTACAACTTTTCTGGCCACCGTTGTTAAGTGAATCACTGCAGCCTTTAAATTAGTAACACGGTTGTTAAGTGAATCTGGCTTCCCCATGGACTTTGCTTGTCAGAAGGTCGCAAAAGGGGATTACGTGACTCCGGGACACTGTGGCCGTCATAAACATGAGTCAGTCGCCAAGCAAAGTCCATGGGGAAGCCCGATTCACTTAATAACCGTGTTACTCACCGAACAGCCGCAGTGATTCCCTGAACAACTGTGGCAAGAAAGATCGTAAAATGGGGTAAAACTCACTTAGCAATGGTAATTTTGGGCTTATTTATGGTCATAAATCAAAGATTACCTGCCTGGTTAAGGATACATCTTATTTATTTATTTATTTATTTATTTAATCGCATTTTTATACCGCCCTATCTCCCGGGGGACTCAGGGCGGTTTACAGCCTAATAAAAGCATACATATAAATACATATAAATACAAAATAAAACACCAATTAAAAAACTTATTAAATAAGGCCAAATATTAAAAATTGCGATAAAATAATAAAACCCCGTTAAAACCAAATTTAAAATTTAAAATTCTAGTGCAGTCCTGCGCAAATAAATAGATGTGTCTTAAGCTCGCGGCGAAAGGTTCGAAGGTCAGGAAGCTGGCGAAGTCCTGGGGGAAGTTCGTTCCAGAGGGTGGGAGCCCCCACAGAAAAGGCTCTCCCTCTGGGTGTCGCCAGTCGGCACTGCCTGGCTGACGGCACCCTAAGAAGTCCCTCCCTGTGAGAGCACACGGGTCGGTGGGAGGCAATCGGTGGCAGCAGACGGTCCCGTAGGTAACCCGGCCCTATGCCATGGAGCGCTTTGAAGATAGTTACCAAAACCTTGAAGCGCACCCGAAAGGCCACAGGTAGCCAGTGCAGTCTGCGCAGGAGAGGTGTTGTCACATGGGAGCCACGAGGGGCTCCCTCTATCACCCGCGCAGCCGCATTCTTGCACACAAACACCGAAAAAGTCCTCCTTGTTCACCAATAAAAAGAGAGAGACTTTGTCACTTGTGACAAATCACTAGGCCCAGGGGTGGGATTCAGCCGGTTCGGACCGGTTCAGGCAAACCGAATGCTAATTTTACATGTGGTTCGCCAAACTGGTAATTGCGAGGACTGGCTGGCCCCACCCACCCTGCCCTTTCTCTCCTAAGAGTCTCCACACGGCCCGTTTTGGATGCTGGGTAAGTGCAAGGCCCGTGCAGAGGCTCTGGGAGGGCAAAAAACGGGCCTCCTGGAAGTTCCGGAAGTCTACAAACAGTCTCGTTTCCGGCCTCCGGAAGGCCTCCAGAGCCCGGGGAAGGCCGTTTCTGCCCTCCTGGAGGCTCAAAGAAAGCCTCCAGAGTCTGGGGAGGGTGACAAGCCCCACTCCCCGCCATGATGCAAGAGGCTGAGTAGGCCACGCCCACCCAGCATTTTTCTGAATCCCACCCCTGACTAGTTCCCACCTGTAGGATTACTGACTTCCTTTTAAACTATGGTTAACGTAACTTATGTAAGGCCATTTTTAGAACAGATTAACCGGCCCATCAGATATGTTTTAACTGAAGGCTAGCTGAACTCAATGGGAAATTTAATAATATATATAAAATAAATGTACATGTATTGCAATTGGGTAATAAGAATGCCGTCAGCATTCACATCAGTGGGAGCAACTTGAGTGTTAGCAGGGAAATAATTAATTTCTGAATGATAGAACAAATAGGTTACAAAGCACTATATTACTTTTTTTTTTTTTTAAGGCAAGAGAGAGACGGAAACCTTCTGTTTGTATGGTTTAGCTGAGTGCTCGCTTCCATTATTATCTGGCTGAAAAAGTCACTTTATTAGAGAGAATTGCCTCTCTCTCCTGGATGGGCCTCAAAGGAAGAAGGAGAAAAAGCCTAATTCACAAGAGGGTTGGTTCTTCAGTGCTGTGAACTGCCTGCTTTTAATTCTGAGGACTCAGGACAAGCAGAAATCATCAAACATTAATTTCATATTTTAAAAAACGGGGGTGGGGAGGGGAGGAAAGGGAGCAATGGATGGATGGATAGAAGGAAGGAAGGAAGGAAGGAAGGGACTAATGGATGGATGGGAAGGGGAGTGGATTAGAGGGGAAGGAAAGGATGTAAATAGGGAAACAAAGGGATGATGAGAAAGTGAAGGGGAGGGAGGGAGGAAGGAAGAAAGGAAGCAAGGAAGGAAGGAGGGGAATGATGGTTGAAAGGGAAGGAATTAAAGGAAGAGAGTGATGTATGGAGGGATGGAGGAAAAGGAAGGAAAGAGATAGGGAGTGAGAGATGGAAGAAGGGAATAGAACGGATGGAGAGTAGGGAAGAGGAGTGAGTGAGTGAGTGAGAGAATGATGGAAAGAAGGAAGTGAAGGAAGAGAGATGGATGGATGGAGGAAAGGAGAGAAAGGGAGGGGAGGGAGGAGGAAAGAAGCAAGGAAGGGAATGGTGGATGAATGGGAGAGAAGGAAGAAAATAAGAGAAGAAAGAGAACGATGGATGGATGGATGAATGGATGGATGGAGGAAGGAAAGGGGGGGAGAAAGTAAATGAGAAAGGAATGAAATGGAAAACTTGACTTCTACAGACTTCAGTTACATCTAGTTTTCATAGCACCACAATGTGGAAATTTGCAGTTTTTGTTCTCCGTGCCAAGTTCTTCTCAAATCCAATCCAGGGGTGTTTTTTTTTTTTTGTATGACTGTAACTTTTGTTGCTTATCATTAAGTGTTCAATTATACCCTATGACCATCATTTGTGTTGTAAATGTTAAATGTTGTACCTTGATGAAGGTATCTTTTCTTTTATGTACACTGAGAGCGTATGCACCAAGACAAATTCCTTGTGTGTCCAACCACATTTGGCCAATAAATTCTATTCTATTCTATTCTATTCTATTCTATTCTATTCTATTCTATTCTATTCTATTCTATTCTATTCTATTCTATTCTATTCTATTCAGATTAAGGTCAGGGTACTGGCTTTGTCTCTCTTTCAGAGAAAAGTGTCGGGAATTATTAATAAGCAATGACAAAATATATTGGGCAGTTACCAAACATGACACACAACTCAATCCCTACAATTTGATCAAATGAAAAGCGAAAGGCTCACTTGTCTGTTTACAATAAATTCAGCGGCGAGGGCCTCCCATTAGCCGTCTCATTCAGGGAAGGAAACCGCCATTCAAAACAAAACCACCAACAAGACAAAGGAAATGAAAAGACATCCGGCGCAGCACAATCCCTTGTATCCGCGTCTTGTGAAAATCAGTCTCATTTTAACCCCTTGGTCCAACGCCTAAGGCAGGGGTCTCCAACCTTGTCAACTTTAAGCCTGGAGGACTTCAATTCCCAGAATTCCCTAGCCAGCTCGCATGCCCACATATATGGCTCTATGTGCCACCTGTGGCATCTGTGTCAGAAGTTTGCCATCATGGTACTAGATTGTGCAGAAATGCATAGACAAGACATTTAAAATTAAGCAGAAAAAGGAGTAGAATATTATCAAACATGGAATTGATTTTACTAATGGTTGGAAAAAACGGGTGGAGATTCAGAATGTAATTTGTATGGTTGAGAAAATTAAATACCCAGACAGCACAATGTTTATAAAGCACTAAGGAATGTATTTAATAGAAAATAAAAATAATAAAATAAAAAAAAATAAACCCAAAAAATTGAACCATAATTTACAATATTTGCTATCCACGCTTACCTGTTTCGGAAAGCAACTTCGTGGCTTCTAACACTTTCTCGGTGTAAACCCCGGCTTCGTAGTTTTCCATCTCGGCGTTGATGATGTGGATAACCCTGGCGGCGCGTCCCCGGATCGCCCCCGCGGTCCTATCCAGGGTGTCGACGTCGCCCTCTTGCAACGCAATCACACATTTGTTGACGTCTTCCAGAATGTGATTTTCTGTACCAGAACAGGGTGTCTTGGTTATTCATAAACGGGCTTCCTTCAAAATACAGACTACCTGTAATCCTGGGTTGGACTGAGACATAAGGAGTGGCGGGGCTGGGCTGCTGGGGGTTCGTGGGGGTTTGGGAGAACCTCTAGCTATGATTCTGTGCAGTTTGGAGAACCCCCAAATCCCGCTCCTGGCTGGCCCCGCCCACCCTGTTCCTCCCCTCCTAGGAGTCTCCACATGGCCCATTTTGGATGCAGGTAAGTGCCGGGTGCACATGGAGGCTCGGGGAGAGTGAAAAATGGGCCTAACACAAGTTTGGGAAGGCCTCAAATGGGCCCATTTCCAGCCTCCAGGGCCTGAGGAGGCTGTTTTCGCCATCCTGGAGACTCAGGGAAAGCCTCCAGAGCCTGTGGAGGACAAAATAATCCCCGTCGTGGTGCAGGAGGCTTACTAGGTCAAGTCTACCATGGCCACGCCCACCCAGCAACCGGGCAGAGAACCTCTTGCTAAAAATTTTGAAGCCCACCCCTGGGGGGGGGGTGGGGGGGGCAAAGTTATCTCATGAGCTTTAGGGCCAGATATGGATTCGAACCCGGGATCTTCCCAAGCACAGTTCAACGTTCTGACCGCTGTTCTGAGCTGCACCTTTATGGAGCGACCAATGTTTTCCGCGATATACCTGAGACGGAGAGGAAATCGTCCACGGAAGTGATGTCATCGACCGCCTCGGTCAGGACTCGCACCTGCTTCTCCCACTGGTCTTTGAAGACGTCCATGTTGTCTTGGGCCACTTTGCTCTGAGGCCTGGCAGCCAAGGTGAGAGCTGCGTTGATCACCTGCGAGACGGGAAAAGGTTCTGGTGAACCTGGATGCTTTAAGACTTCTGGGCTTCAACTTTTAAGAATCAGGCTTGTCAGACGCCACATCTTTTATATCCTGCTCTATGGAGCGGAAAGTTGGTCTCTGAACAGAAAGCCCCTTGAAACATTTGAAATGGGGATTTACAGGCGGCTGTTACGTATAAGTTGGGCTGACAAAATCAGAAACGAGGAGGTGATAAGCCACCTGGGAAAGCCGAGGAAAATCATCAAAACCATTAAAAAAAGGTGAAAGTTAGAATATTTTGGACGTGTGATGCGACACCCACAAAAGACTGAAGGCCAATGAGGTCCAGGCAGAAGAACATCATGGCGTCAAAATCTAAGGGACCGGTTTGGACAAAACTTTGCAGCACCTTTTTCGAGCGGCTGTTGATAAAAATAGGATCGCCAACGTCCGATGGCGGATAGGGCACAAGCAAAAGGACTTCAACTCCCAGAATTCTCCGGTCATCATAGCTGTCTGGCTGGGGAATTCTGGGAGTTTTTTCCATCATGACCCCTGCCCAATGGAATGAGATTTCTCCAGAAATTTGAATGGAAGCTGCTGAAGACTCCTCGACTTACGACCACAACAAATTTCTGTTGTTAAATGAGACACTCCTTAAGTGAGCTTTGCTCCCATTTTATGACCGTTCTAGCCACAGTTGTTAAATGAATCGCCGCAGTTGTTAAGTGAGTAACCCGGTTGTTAAGTGAATCAGGTCCCCCCCAGTGATTTTGCTGGTCAGATTGTGACCCTGGGACACAGCAACGGTCATAAATAGGAGTCCAGTCGCCAATCATCAAAAAATTTTGATCGTGGGGATGCTGAGACGGTCGTAAGTGTGAAAAACCATCATAAATGTGAGTCAATTGCCAAGATGCTGAGTTTTGATCACGTGACTTTGGGGATTGCTCCAACAGTCATAAGTGTGAGAACTGGTCATAAGTCACTTTTTTCAGTGCTGTTCTAACTTTGAATGGTCACTGAATGAGCTGTTGTAAGTCGAGGAGTACCTGCATTCTCCTAGGCTTTGGGACAAATTAATAGTTGTACCCTTATTAGATGGTTATTTTGTTTAGATGACTCTCTTCAAGCTGCTTAGATTATTATTTTTTTACTATTATGTTGTTGTTCTTATTTTATTTTAACTGTACGCCATTGGAAATCAGGTAGGCTGTAAAGTATTTGTGTACGTAAATAAAATTGATTAATATTGTTGCCCTTAGTAAGATGCGGTGCCTTGAACACTGTACTGCACTGACATGTTTACCGATTTTTTATTGTGTTTTTATTGGGCATTATATTGCAGAAGTATAAGTTGTGGAGCATCAATCACAGCACTGAAGCAGCGTTGTAAACACAGAAGCATGCTAACGAAGAGCTCAAAGCTCATACAAAGCAGGGTATTTTCTGCATCAAACGTATTTTGCTCTTTACGAACAACAGAATGACAAGAGTTGGAAGGGACCTTGGAGGTCTTCTAGTCCAACCCCCCCTTTTTTTAATTTGCATTTATATCCCGCCCTTCTCCGAAGACTCAGGGCGGCTTACACTGTGTCAAACAATAGTCTTCATCCATTTGTATATTATATACAAAGTCAACTTATTGCCCCCAACAATCTGGGTCCTCATTTTACCTACCTTATAAAGGATGGAAGGCTGAGTCAACCTTGGGCCTGGTGGGACTTGAACTTGCAGTAATTGCAAGCAGCTGTGTTAATAACAGACAGACTTAGTCCGTTGAGCCACCAGAGGCTCTGCTGAAGAAGGTAACCCTAAAGGTAAAGGTTCCCCCTCGCACATATGTGCTAGTCGTTCCTAACTCTAGGGGGCGGTGCTCATCTCCGTTTCAAAGCCAAAAAGCCAGCGCTGTCCGAAGACGTCTCCGTGGTCATGTGGCCAGCATGACTAAAAGCCAAAGGCACATGGAACACTGTTCCCTTCCCACCAAAAGGGGTCCTTATTTTTCTACTTGCATTTTTTACCTTCTTTCGAACTGCTAGGTTGGCAGAAGCTGGGACAAGTAATGGGAGCTCACCCCGTTACGCGGCAGCACTAGGGATTCGAACCACTAAACTGCCGACCTTTCGATCAACAAGCTCAGCGTCTTAGCCACCGTGTCCCATTTCAAATGGTTGTCCAATCTTTTCTTAAAACCCTCCAATGTTGGAGCACCCACAACTGGGGGGTAGCAAATTATTCCACTGTTTAATTGTTCTAACTTGCAGGAGTTTTCTCCTTAGTTCTAGGTTGCTTTGCTCCTGGATTAGTTATTAGATATAAAAGGCAGCGAGAGTTACTGTGTCTCTTTGTAGCAGGCAAATCAACTGATTAACTAAAAGCTGAAGTTTGTTCCTGGGTGACTCATCAGCGTCGAGGGAGATAACAGAGGCACTTGGCAGACGCTGGCTATTCTGCTGCCAGAGCTGATAGTGCTAGCTAATTAAGCCATCACTTGGATGGAGGCGAAGGAGAACAGAACATCCTGAAGCACCCTGTCGGTGAAAATGGGGCTCGGGGAGGCCGTGTGGGACCCCCCCCACATGCCCTGTTTTCAGCCTGGATGGCCTCCTGCATCACCCTGCTGCTGCAGGAGGCCATCCAGGCTGAAAACGGGGCACGGGGGGTGGATGGGTCATATGCAGTTGCTACCGGTTCTTCCCGGTTCGGGAAAGCCGGTAGCAGAAATCTTGATGTGAGAGCGAACCGGTTCTCGCCCAACCGTCAGCTGGGCCCTCCCGCCCGTTCCCGCACTATACCTAACTTTATTCCTTTGTTTTTAGCCCAGCTGTAAGGCACAGCAGAGTGGATTGCCACGCCTCAGCTGTAGTTTTATTCTATGCGCAAAGGGCGTGCATGAAGTGAACCGGTGGTAAAACCAGTTAGAACCCACCACTGGTATGCGCCCCCCCCCCCCGCACCCCGTCTTTGCTACCAGAAGTATCGTGGCCTTGAGTTTGATACCCCTGCCCTAGATCGCTTCAGATAATAATAAAGCAGATGCTTCTAAAGATTTCCCGCTTCCCCTCCAAATAGTATAAATAAGACTCACCTGTGGGCATAAGCTATCAATCTGCGTTGCTGCCATCCGGACTAATTTTACCCCTTCTTCATTATTGGAAATGGAACAAGCCAAATTGGCCACCTGCAACGAAAGCCAGTGGAAGAAAGTTCAGAATCAGGAAATCGAAATATTTTCCTCCAAAAATAAGCAAGCAAGGAAGCAAGATGGATAGAGAATTAAAAGGGAAGGAAGGAAGAAAAAAAAAAAAAGCTAGATCACATCCTTTCCCAGGTGAAGACCAAATGGGAGGAAGCCACCTTCCGTCAAGCCGCAAAATGGTTTTTGTCCACGCACCGAAAGGATTTATAAAACTTGAGTTTACAGTTTAAGACAACACAGGTCCAGATATTGCAATATTTTTCATAATTACACTCTATTCAATGTATTTATATGTAAACAATAAAAATATATCTGAACAAAAAAGACAACATAGGTCGTCCTCGATGTACGACCATAATTGAGCCCCAAATTTCTGTTGCTAAGCAAGACAGCTAAGTGCATTTTGCTCCATTTTATGACCTTTCTTGCCACTGTTAAGTGAAGCAGTGCAGTTGTTAAGTTAGCAGCACAGTTGTTAAATGAAACTTATGACACTGAAAAATGACCGAGATGATCGTTTTTCTTTTCTTTTTTTTTTTATTGGAAAAGTTTTAACAAACAAAAATATTTTTTCCCCTTTCCCCCCCCTCAAAACCCCCTTCCCCCCTCCCTTCACCCCCCCCTCCCCCGGCTTCCCGGGTCAATCACAAGGTATTGTTATACATAAACCAAACATAGAGTAAAATTTTCCCTTCTAATCCAAATAACCACATCCAAAGCTTTTCATCTCCCAACCCCCTCCCCATTACATAAAATAATACTTCCTAATTATTCAAAGGCAATCTGATATTTCTTAATCTGATATCTGTTTTGTAGATAATCAATCCATTTTTTCCATTCAATTAAATATCTTTCCTGCGTATTGTCTTTTAAAAAAGCTGAGATTTTAGCCATCTCAGCCAAATTAATGACTTTCAGTATCCATTCTTCTATTGTAGGTACCTCTTCTTTCTTCCAGTATTGTCCAATCAACAGTCTTGCTGCTGTTATTAAATTCAGAATCAATTTAGTCTCAATCCCTGTACAATCCGTTATAATTCCCAAAAGGAAAAATTGCGGCAGGAACTTTATCTTCTTCTTCAGTACATTTTGAATAATCCACCAAATTCTTATCCAAAAGGCCTTAATTTTCTTGCAAGTCCACCAAATATGAAAATATGTAGCGTCATCACAACCACACCTCCAACATTTCGCTTGGATATCAGGATACATACATGATAATTTTTTGGGATCTAAGTGCCATCTATAAAACATCTTATAAAAATTTTCCCTTAAGTTCTGTGCTTGTGTAAACTTAACATTTCTAACCCAGATTTTCTCCCATGTTTCCAACATTATTGGTTCCTGAATATTCTGTGCCTATTTTATCATACAGGAGATGATCGTTTTTCATACGGCTGTTGCAGCGTCCCTGGGGTTATGTGATCCAAATTCAGACCCTTGGCAACTGACTCGTATTTATGACGTACGCAAAGTCCCGGGGTCTTGTGATCCCCTTTTGCGACCTTCTGACAAGCCTAGTCACTTAACAACCGTGTTCCTAAAATAACGACTGCAGTGATTCACTTAGCAGCTTGTGGCAAGCAAGGTCGTAAAATGGAGCTAAACTCACTGAATGCTGTCTTGCTCAGCAGCAGAAATTTTGGGGTCAATTGGGGTTGTTAGTCGAGGACTACCTGTAGTAGGTAGATTGCTCCTCCTGTTATTTAGAATCTCCCGGTTCCATCCTTAGAAGGTTACTGATGTCCGTTTTCTGCTTTTTCTTCCTTTCCTTCACCGCAGCGATCACAAATATGGTTTGCAGCTGAATCCATATATTTGTTTTTCCAAACATTGCTTGCAGAAGCCAATAATTCTGGACTAAAAGTTCCAGAATTTGAACCCTGGGCCCTATCTAACAAAATGAAATTCAACGTAGAGAAAAGTAAAGTCTTACACTTAGGCAAGAAAAACCAGCAGGACGCATATAGACTGGGGGAAACTAGGCTTAGTAGCAGTAACTGTGAGAGGGATCTTGGAGTCTTAGTGGACAACCAGCTAATAATGAGCCGGCAGTGTGCGGCGGCAGCCAAAAAAGCCAGTTGTTGTGCCTCGCTCGCCCCCCTCTCCGCAGCTGGGCCCTCTCATCTCCTGCTATCTCAGCCAGAGACTGATAGTGCAGAAGAATGTCCTGGCATGCCTCCAGCCCCAAGCCCTGGCACCATGCCCGGACAAACCGAGCAAACAAACCTCCCCCCGATAGCATGTGCGCCTGAAGCCAGCCACGAGCTGAAATTGCCGGCAGCTGGGGACGAAACGATGCAGTGGATAGATCCCCGCTTCCGGAGAATGGAAAGGCGACGTCAGCAAAAGGAAGGGAGGGGCAGGCCTGGATAAGTGCTGAGTCATGGAGCCACACCCCATGGCCTATGTAAAGGATCTGCTTTCTGGCATTCTTTGAGTCAGGCAAAGTCTAAATTGGATTGCTGAAGTCACATCCTGGTCTCCTGCCTGCCCTGAGAACTCTGACAGAACTTTTGCAAAGCTGCAGAGGCTTTGCGGCCACGCTTGCTACGGACTTCCCCGACCCGGCCGTCAGAGTAGGAGTGGGACACGACACCAGTGCAATCCTAAATTGCATGAACAGAGGGATTCAATAAAGATCACGTGAGTTGCTAATACCACTCTATAAAGCCTTAGTAAGGCCACACCTAGAATACTACATCCAGTTTTGTTCACCACACTATAAAAAAGATGTTGAGCAGGGCTGAAATGCTACCAGTTCGCATCGGTTCAGGGGAACTGGCGGCAGCAGCGGCGGATGATTTGGAGAACTGGTAGCAGCAAAGCTGGCTGAGGAATTCTGGGAGTTGAAGTCCACAAGTCTTAAAGTTGCCAAGGTTGGAGACCCCTGGACTAAAGCATACGATGAACAGTTGCAGGAACCAGGCATGGCTAGTCTAGTGAAGAGAAGGACCAGGGGAGTCATGATAGCCATCTTCTGTACTTGAGGGGCTGCCACAGAGAGGAAGAAAGAGGTCAAGCTATTTTCCAAAGCACCCGAAGGTCAGACAAGGAACAATGGATGGAAACTGACCAAGGAGAGATTCTACCTAGAAATGAGAAATGTTCTGACAGTGAGAACCATCAACCAATGGGACAGAAGTTGCCTTTGAAAGTTGTGGGAGCTTCACCCACTGGAGGCTTTCAAAGGGGAGACTGGACTGCCATCTGTCAGAAATGGGGCTTGGGTGGGGATGGGGGAGGGATTGGACCAGATGACCTCCAAGGTCCCTTCCAACTCTGTTAATCTGTTAAAGCATGTTTCTGTTAAAGGTCACATCCAGCATCTCCGCCCCTCTACGTTTTTCCCGAGGTTTCGACGGTTGCGAGGCACAGAGCTTCTAACTTGGAGCCTCCAGCCTAAAGCCATCTGTTCTGCCAGCCTCCTTCTGCAAAAGCCAGCCAGATGCCTCCTAGGCAGCCCACAAGGAAAGGCTCCAGCTCAATTGCACCCGCCCGTTTCGGTTTCCTGCCGGCTCAAATCAAAAGGACTGATGGCCCCCGTTATCGGAAATGACAGTCTTATTCTCCACGGATGTGTTTCATGCTCTTTTAAAACTGCACGGGGTCAGTGGATACGACCACAGCCGGGGGATTTATAGCCTCCGTCCCTCTCTCGCGAAGAAAGCCCATCTTCATTAGCAATGGTTCGCCACAGCAACGGTTGGATAAATGCTACAAGAAGAATTAAGGCCTTTTGGATAAGAATTTGGTGGATTATTCAAAATGTACTGAAGAAGAAGATAAAGTTTCTGCCACAATTTTTCCTTTTGGGAATCATAACGGATTGTACAGGGATTGAGACTAAACTGATTCTGAATTTAATAACAGCAGCAAGACTGTTGATTGGACAATACTGGAAGAAAGAAGAGGTACCTACAATAGAAGAATGGATACTGAAAGTCATTAATTTGGCTGAGATGGCTAAAATTTCAGCTTTTTTAAAAGACAATACGCAGGAAAGATATTTAATTGAATGGAAAAAATGGATTGATTATCTACAAAACAGATATCAGATTAAGAAATATCAGATTGCCTTTGAATAATTAGGAAATTATTTTATGTAATGGGGAGGGGGTTGGGAGATGAAAAGCTTTGGATGTGGTTAATTGGATTGGAAGGGAAAATTTTATTCTATGTTTGGTTTATGTATAACAATATCTTGTGATTGACCCGGGAAGCCGGGGGGGGGGGGGGAGGGAGGTCGGAAGGGGGCTTTTTGGGAGGGAGGGGGAAAAAAGGGGCGAAAATGTTTTTGTTTTTTTTAAAACTTTTTCAATAAAAAAAAAAAGAAAAAGAAATGGACACACCGGTGGGGAAAAAATGGGCTACGTACGTTGCGTAGGACCAAGCGTTGAAAGTTCACCTCTGAACCGGATATGTTTTGCCCAGAGTTCCTGTACAGAATAGCTGAGTTGGAAGAGGCCTTGGAGGTCTTCTAGTCCAACCCCCACCCGCTCTAGCAGGAAATCTAGTTTAATGAAAAGAAGGACTAGGGGAGACATGATAGCAGTGTTCCAATATCTCAGGGGCTGCCCCAAAGAAGAGGGAGTCAAACTATTCTCCAAAGCCCCTGAGGGCAGGACAAGAAGCAATGGGTGGAAACTGATCAAGGAGAGAAGCAACCAGGGCCTCTGGTGGCTCTACAGACTAATGCAGTCTGTTATTAACAGCAGCTGCTTGCAATTACTGCAGGTTCTAGTCCCACCAGGCCCAAGGTTGACTCAGCCTTCCATCCTTTATAAGGTAGGTAAAATGAGGACCCAGATTGTTGGGGGCAATAAAAGTTGACTTTGTATATAATATACAAATGGATGAAGACTATTGCTTGACACAGTGTAAGCCGCCCTGAGTCTTCGGAGAAGGGCGGGATATAAATTCAAAAAACAAAACAAAACAAAAAAAACCCTTAGAACTAAGGAGAAATTTCCTGACAGTAAGAACAATGAACCAATTAAAATAGATTCCTAAGTAAAATCCAATGTACTAATGGTCTATTTGGATGAAGGGCCTGACATAACGAAGGCAGCTTTAAACTATTTTGGCATAATCACATTAATATTAAAAGATGCCTTTTCTCCCTTCTCTTTTCTTCATCCTCTTCTTTGAAGGAGATGCAAAGATAAGTCGGTGTAAGAGGCAACTCCTACAGAGGTAAACCAAGATGGTTCAGCCTCTTTAGAATATAGAATATCAGAGTTGGAAGGGACCTTGGAGGTCTTCTAGTCTACCCCCCTGCTGAAAACCCTACACCACTTCAGACAAATGGTTGTCCGATCTCTTCTTAAAAGCCTCGAGTGATAGAGCACCCACAACTTCTGAAGGCAAGTTGTTCCACTGATTCATTGTTCTCACCATCAGGAAATTTCTCCTTAATTCTAGGTTGGATCTTCCTTTAGTGATTAAGCCCCCCTGTTACTTCTTATCTTGCCCTCAGGTTTCAATTTAGTGAAAAGAAGGATGAGGGGAGACATGATAGCAGTCTTCCAATATCTCAGGGGCTGCCCCAAAGAAGAGGGAGTCAAACTATTCTCCAAAGCCCCTGAGGGCAGGACAAGAAGATGGAAATTCATCAATGAATAGAAATTCATTAAGGAGAGAAGCAGGGGTGAAATGCTCCCGGTTCCGTCCGTTTCGTCCGAACCGGTAGTAAAAAATGTGGGGGGAAAAATAAAGTCCCGAAAATCAGGTGAGCGACGCCCGATCGTCAGAACTTTTTTTTTTTTTTACTTTTTAAGCATTTTTTTACTACTGGTTTTTTACTACTGGTTCTCTGGAAAAATGCTTTAAAAAGTAAAATGCTTAAAAATGCTTTAAAAAGTAAAAAAAAAAAAGTTCTGAAGATCATGTGTCGTTCAGCTGATTGTCGGAATTTTTTTTTTTTTACTCATTTTTTTTTACTACCGGTTCTCCGTAGGCTGCTGACAGAGCACAATACACAACAACTTTTCCCAACTGTCTAAAATTTCTCCTATGTTTGCATCGCGGGTCTTTCTCGGGCCTCTTGTGGCTCAACAGGCTAATGCAGTCTGTTATTAACACAGCTGCCTGCAATTACAATTACTGCAGGTTCGAGTCCCACCAGGCCCTCAGCCTTCCATCCTTTATAAGGTAGGTAAAATGAGGACCCAGATTGTTGGAGGGGCAATACTAGTTGACTCTGTATATAATATACAAATGGATGAAGACTATTGCCTTACACAATGTAAGCCGCCCTGAGTCTTCGGAGAAGGGCGGGATATAAATTCAAATAAATAAAAAAAAAGGGATTCCCAAGAGGGGATAGTGGCTTGTACATTTTTCATCCTGAGGGATGACCAAGAAACAAATGAAGCAACCCCGAGCCACAGACCACAACAGCAAAGGTGGCACGCGAAGGATTTATCCAAATCAAACCAGATCGGGGCTCGGATTTACCTCAGAGGTTCCTAACTCCAAACTCTAATTCTGTGTTGCAACAAGAACACGGATGGAAAAAAATAAATATTCCGCTTCGGTTTTTATTTATTTTGCCCCGAGGCCATGCCACGGTACCGGCTGGAAATTATTCATGAATAAGTTCAAACAAGCGTCTCTCTCTTCCTGCCATTTCTTTTGGGTCGTCGCTTGTGGCATGAATCTGTTTCTGCTTCCGATATGCAATGCGATATATAATTACCGATCCATCTGTTTGAGGAGACCCCCTTCGGCCAGACCCATTTCGCTCCGACGTTACCAAGCGCGCGGTTTGCATGCCTCAGTGGGTCAGGATCCCAAGGGGAAAAGAAGCCCCTTCACTCTGGATTGCAAGAGGGACCTTGGGGACATATCCCAGCCTAGCTTTTTTTTGGTTTGTTTGTTTCTTTTTGACTTTGGCACGCGAGATCTGATTTTTATCGGAAAGGGGAAGAACAAATGAATCGCCGTTTTTTTGCTAAAGGACTGGGAGCATCGGGTCAGAAACGGAGGCCCCCCCCCTTCCAGCCAGGTTTGTTGTGCTTGTTAATCGGCTGCTGCTTTGTACACATCAAATATAGCCCTACTTTCCGTTCAAATGGCCCAAAGCTACAACAAACAGTAATTATAATGCAGAGGCAGAAGGGAACAAATCGGATGCTTCAAGTCAGAGGCAGAATGCAGGATTAAAGGGCCTGCAAATATGTACTCATAGCACTCCTGGCTGAGGAAATAATTACAGACCTCTCACATCCTGGATATAATCTGTTCAAACGTCTCGCCGCCGCTATAGGGAATTGCACGCCAAAACAATGAGACACAAAGGTAGTTTCCCACCCACCCCCCCGCCTTGCCCCCATGCCATCACTCCGCTGAACACCTAATTCCCACAGGCCTAAAGATATTTACCCATGTATTAGGGTCTATTGCTATTATCCTTGGCATCTTCTCATTGCACCGGAAACAAATTCCTTGTGTGTCCAATCATACTTGGCCAATAAAGAATTCTATTATAGTCTTAGTTCTAGATTGTATTGCATTGCTTTGCATTGCATTGCATTGTGTTCTATTCTATTCTACTGCGTTGTATTGTATTACATTGTGTTCTGTTCTGTTCTATTCTACTGTACTGTGCTGTATTCTATTCTATTCAACTGTATTTGTATTTGTATTGTATTGCATTGTGTTCTATTCTATTCTACTGCATTGTGTTGTATTGCATTGTGTTCTGTTCTGTTCTATTCTACTGTACTGTACTTTACTGTGCTGTATTGTATTCTATTCAACTGTATTGTATTGTATTGCATTGTGTTCTGTTCTGTCTGTTCTATTCTATTCTATTCTATTCTATTCTATTCTATTCTATTCTATTCTATTCTATTCTATTCTATTCTATTCTATTCTACTCTGCTGTATTATACTCTATTCAACTGTTTTTGTATTGTATTGTATTGCATTGTGTTCTATTCTATTCTACTGCATTGTTTATATTGCATTGTGTTCTGTTCTGTCTGTTCTACTCTATTCTGTTCTATTCTATTCTACTGTACTGTGCTGTATTATATTATATTCAGCTGTATTGTATTGCATTGCATTCTATTCTATTCTAGTCCTGATTAAAAAATAATAATAATAGAAGGCCTTTTATTATGAAATCAGCCGTCCTTCAAACATCTTTTCTTCCTTTGATGATCATCAAGACAAGAGAGGTGTCCTAGGCTTCGAAATGTGCTATTTATTCTCCTCTGCTCAAGTACATTGGTAACCACTGGAAAACCATAAGTAGCATCTTGAAATTGCAATTTAACCGTCAGGTTAGCAGCATGTTCATAGCCATAGAATTTCTTACTGCACTCGTAGGAGGCAATCTTGGGTTTCTCTTTTTTTCATTGGAAAAAAAAATACATCTTTCATTCAATTGGCATTAAGATTTTGAGCGCCAGCTTATCGTTTTCTTTTCTATCCTTTCCCCACCAAAAATACAAAGAGAAAAAAAAGATGGACCTCACTCCCAAGATACAAGTTTGTGGTGATGTTATCTAGTTGGCGAATAGAATAGAATAGAATAGAATAGAATAGAATAGAATAGAATAGAATAGAATAGAATTCTTTATTGGCCAAGTGTGATTGAACACACAAGGAATTTGTCTTGGTGCACACGCTCTCGGTGTACATAAAAGAAAAGATACATTCGTCAAGGTACAACACTTACAACACTTAATGATAGTCATAGGCTACAAATAAGCAATCAGGAAACAATCAATATCCATATAAATTGTAAGGATTACCAGCAACAAAGTTACAGTCATACAGTCATAAGTGGGAGGAGATGGGTGATGGGAACGATGAGAAGATTAATAGTAGTGCAGACTTTGTAAATAGTTTGACAGTGTTGAGGGAATTATTTGTTTCGCAGAGTGATGGCGTTTGGGGAAAAATCTGTTCTTGTGTCTAGTTGTTCTGGTGTGCAGTGCTCTATAGCGTTGTTTTGAGGGTAGGAGTTGAAACAGTTTATGTCCAGGATGTGAGCGGTCTGTAAATATTTTCACAGCCCTCTTTTTGACTCCTGCAGTATACAGGTCCTCAATGGAAGGCAGACTGGTAGCCATTATTTTTTCTGCAGTTCTAATTATCCTCTGAAGTCCGTGTCTGTCTTGTTAGGTTGCAGAACCAAACCAAACAGTTATGGAGGTGCAGATGACAGACTCAATAATTCCTCTGTAGAACTGGAGCAGCTTTCTGAGTTGGCGCAGAAAGAACATTCTTTGTTGTCCTTTTTTGATGATGTTTTTGATTATTTTTAATTTGAATTTATATCCCGCCCTTCTCCGAAGACTCAGGGTGGCTTACAATGTGTTAAGCAATAGTCTTCATCCATTTGTATATTATATATAAAGTCAACTTTTATTGCCCCCAACAATCTGGGTCCTCATTTTACCTACCTTATAAAGGATGGAAGGCTGAGTCAATCTTGGGCCTGGTGGGACTTGAACTTGCAGTAATTGCAAGCAGCTGTGTTAATAACAGACAGACTTAGTCTGCTGGGCCACCAGAGGCCCAAAGTTGATGTTAGCTGCCCATTTTAGATCTTGCGATATTGTAGAACGTAGAAATTTGAAGGTCTCTACTGTTGATACTGTGTTGTGTAGTATTATAAGAGGTGGAAGTATGGAAGGGTTTCTCCTAAAGTCTACCACCATTTCTACGGTTTTGAATGTGTTCAGTTCCACTGCGAGGCTAGTTGTTCAACCTCCCGTCTGTATGCGGATTCATCATTGCCTCGAATGAGACCGATCACTGTTGTGTCATCTGCGAACTTCAGTAGTTTAACAGATGGATCATTAATGAAACGTCCGCAAGGAAACCATCAAGCTCAGAGAGACCATTTTCAATGAGGACCCCTCATTTCAACCCTGAGCTACAAAAATTCTCCTTTTATAAGCTTGTGATGGCTGTCCACCTGTCATATCCCACTGAAATATGGAGAAAAAAAAACTTTGGAGAAGGAATATAAGGAAGATTTAGAAATGTGTTCAAAGAACTACCCATCATGCAGCCTTCATGGATTGCGCAATAACCAAAGTGCTTCCATTATGTAGGAAAAAAAATATCTTTCTTAGTGAAACGTCTATGAAGGTTGTCGATCAGGGCATAGTTGCATCAAAAGTGGTTTTTATTTTTGAAAAGGCAACTGGACTGATTGTTTTTTATTTTTTTGAGGGAGAAGACGAAAAAAATGTTTTGTTTCCTATCCTGGAAGCTTCATCAGTTGTATTGGATGGTAAAATCTCAGCTATCAGTTACTGTCCTTCCATCTCCCACACCATCCAAATACAATTGATGAAGGAAGGAAGGAAGGAAAGAGAAAGAGAGAGAGAAAGAGAAAGAGAGAGAGAGAGAAAGGAAGGAAGGAAGGAAGGAGGGAGGGAGGAAGGAAGGAGGAAGGGAAGAAAAAGAAAGAAAAAGAAAGAAGGAAGGAAGAAAAGAGAGAGAAAAAGAAAGGAGGGAGGAAGGGAGGGAGGAAGGAAGGGAGGGAGGGAGAGAGGATAGAGACATTAAAAAAGGAAGGATAAAGAAAGAAGGAAAGAAGGCTAGACAAGGTAGAAAAGGAAGTAAGTAAGTATAGAGATGGTAGAAAAGAAAGGAAGGAAGGAGAAGGAGGGAAAGAAGGAAAGACAAGGAAGAAAAGGAAGGAAGGGAAGGAAGGAAGGAAGGATAGAAACAGTAGAAAAGGAAGGAAGGATAGAGAAAGAGGGAAGGAAGGAAGAACAGACAAGGTAGAGAAGAAAGAAAAGGAAGGAAGGAAGGAAGAATAGAAATGGTAGAAAAGGAAGGAAGGAAGAGGAGGAAGGAAGAAAGGAAGGAAAGAAAGGAAGGAAGGAAGGAAGGAGGGAGGGAGGAAGGAAAGAAGGAAGGAGGAAGGAAGAAAAGAAAGAAAAGAAAGAAGGAAGAAAGAAAAGAGAGAGAGAAAGAAAGGAGGGAGGGAGGGAGGAAGGGAGGGAGGGAGGGAGGGAGAGAGGATAGAGACATTAAAAAAGGAAGGATAAAGAAAGAAGGAAAGAAGGCTAGACAAGGTAGAAAAGGAAGTAAGTAAGTATAGAGATGGTAGAAAAGGAAGGAAGGATGGAGAAAGAAGGAAGGAAGGATAGACAAGGTAGAAAAGGAAGGAAGGGAAGGAAGGAAGGATAGAGACAGTAGAAAAGGAAGAAGGATAGAGAAAGAGGGAAGGAAGGAAGAACAGACAAGGTAGAGAAGATAGAAAAGGAAGGAAGGAAGGAAGAATAGAAATGGAAGAAAAGGAAGGAAGGAAGAGGGAGGGAAGGAAGAAAGGAAGGAAGGAGAGAAAAGGAAGGAAGGAGGAAGGAGGGAGGAGGAGGAAGGAAGAAGGAAGGAGGAAGGAAGAAAAGAAAGAAAGAAGGAAGAAAAGAAAGAGAGAGAGAAAGAAAGGAGGGAGGAGGGAGGAAGGAGGGAGGAGGGAGGAGAGGATAGAGACATTAAAAAGGAAGGATAAAGAAAGAAGGAAAGAAGGCTAGACAAGGTAGAAAAGGAAGTAAGTAAGAATAGAGATGGTAGAAAAGGAAGGAAGGATGGAGAAAGAAGGAAAGAAGGATAGACAAGGTAGAAAAGGAAGGAAGGGAAGGAAGGAAGGAAGGATAGAAACAGTAGAAAAGGAAGGAAGGATAGAGAAAGAGGGAAGGAAGGAAGAACAGACAAGGTAGAGAAGATAGAAAAGGAAGGAAGGAAGGAAGAATAGAAATGGTAGAAAAGGAAGGAAGGAAGAGGGAGGGAAGGAAGAAAGGAAGGAGAGAAAAGGAAGGAAGGAGGGAAGGAGGGAGGGAGGGAGGAAGGAAAGAAGGAAGGAGGAAGGGAAGAAAAAGAAAGAAAAAGAAAGAAGGAAGAAAGAAAAGAGAGAGAGAAAGAAAGGAGGGAGGGAAGGAGGAAGGGAGGGAGGGAGGGAGGAGAGGATAGAGAGATTAAAAAAGGAAGGATAAAGAAAGAAGGAAAGAAGGCTAGACAAGGTAGAAAAGGAAGTAAGTAAGTAAAGAGATGGTAGAAAAGGAAGGAAGGATGGAGAAAGAAGGAAGGAAGGATAGACAAGGTAGAAAAGGAAGGAAGGGAAGGAAGGAAGGATAGAGACAGTAGAAAAGGAAGAAGGATAGAGAAAGAGGGAAGGAAGGAAGAACAGACAAGGTAGAGAAGATAGAAAAGGAAGGAAGGAAGGAAGAATAGAAATGGTAGAAAAGGAAGGAAGGAAGAGGGAGGGAAGGAAGGAAGAAAGGAAGGAAAGGAGAGAAAAGGAAGGAAGGAGGGAAGGAGGGAGGGAGGGAGGAAGGAAGGAAGGAAAGCCTTTTTCTTCTTCCTCCTCCTCAATAAAATCAGCCTTCTCAAAAAATAAAAACCATTTTTTATATTTCTTAATGAAAGAATCCATAGGTCAAGAAACGACACGGTACTAAATAGTTACAAACAGTGGTAGAAGCTACAGGTGGCCCTCAACTTGCAACCATTTGTTTGGTGACTTTTTAATGTTTCAGGGCCACTGAAAAAAAAAAGTTACTAACAACAGAGCCTCACCCTTAAAATTTGCTGCAGTGTTCTCACCACCACACGATCCAAATTCAGAAGCCGGCATGCATTTATAACCGTTGCCGCATTTGGGGTTAATACGATCGTCATCTGTGACCTTCCCAGACAACTTTGCACAACCCAAGTCAACGGGGGAAGTCTAATATTTCATTAAGGCCATGTGACTCACCTAACAACTGCAGTGATTCCCTTAACAACCGGGGCATAAAAAGGCCGCAAAATTGGACTCAACTCCCTTAAGAAGAGGGCCGTGAAAATATTTGCAGATCCCTCGCATCCGGGACATAAACTGTTTCAACTCCTACCCTCAAAACGACGCTATAGAGCACTGCACACCAGAACAACTAGACACAAGAACAGTTTTTTCCCGAAGGCCATCACTCTGCTAAACAAATAATTCCCTCAACACTGTCAAACTATTTACTAAATCTGCACTACTATTAATCTTCTCATCGTTCCCATCACCAATCTCTTTCCACTTATGACTGTATGACTATAACTTGTTGCTGGCAATCCTTATGATTTATATTGATATATTGATCATCAATTGTGTTGTAAATGTTGTACCTTGATGAACGTATCTTTTCTTTTATGTACACTGAGAGCATATGCACCAAGACAAATTCCTTGTGTGTCCAATCACACTTGGCCAATAAAAATTCTATTCTATTCTATTCTATTAACAACTGCCTCGCTTAGCGATGGTAATTCCGTTCTTAATTGTGGTTGTAGGTCAAGGACTACCATTATGATACGTTGTCGTGGGAAAGATGTCACATGTACTGTACGCAGGGCTGGGCTGCTGGGGGTTCACGGGGGTTCGGGAGAACCTCTAGCTAAGATTCTATGCAGTTTGGAGAACCCCCAAATCCCACACCTGGTTGGCCCACCCACCCCATCCTGCCCCTCCCAGGAGTCTCCATGCGGCCCGTTTGGGATGCAGGTAAGTGCAGGGCACATGTGGAGGCTCGGGTAGGCGAAAAATGGGCCTACTGGAAGTTTGGGGCCCCCGGAGCCTGGGAAGGCCATTTTCACCCTCCCGGAGGCTCAAGAAAAGCCTCCGGAGCCCAGGGAGGGCAAACCCACCCCCCGCCATGGTGCAGGAGGTCGACCAGGCCACGCCCACCATGGTCACGCCCACCCAGCAACCGTGGCGAGAACCCCTTGCTAAAAATTTTGAAGCCCACCCCTGCCTGTACGGTACACAGCTTAGTGATGGATAATGTCGCAAACGTACCCAACATGAAAATATATTTGGAACAAGGTAAAACAATTCCCCAACTAATCCACAGGCTGGCTGTGCATTGAATACGCTCCCAAGCAAAAACACCCCCCAGCGCTCCAGAAACAAAGGTTAAGGTAGTAAACATTTCACAGTCCTTTTAACGGTAAGTAATTAGAAGCAAAAATTCTGAAAAGCAGGGGGGAAATTTATAACACTGCAGTTTTTCTTGTCTGGTAGTTAGGGCATTATTTTCTTCCTTTTCGGGCACGTTATTCAAAACGGACAAAGGATTTGCTAACTGAAAGAGCAGAAAGGCTGACGTTTGATCTTGTGTGTGTGTTTGTGTGTACACCATACACACACATACCCTGTGGTACACAGAACATAGAGTTGGAAGGGACCTTGGAGGTCTTCTAGTCCACCCTGAGATACCACTGTATGTGTGTGTTTTTGTGTGTATGTGGATGGATGGATAATGGATGGATGATGGATGGGTGGGTGGATGATAGATAGAAGATAGATAGATGATACATATGTAGGTAGGTGGGTGGGTGGGTGGGTGGATGGATGGATAGATAGATAGATAGGTAGGTAGATAGGTAGATAGATGGATAGATACTGGTAGATAGATGATAGATAGATGATAGATAGGCAAATAGATGATAGATAGATAGATATGGATGGATGATGGATGGATGATGGATGGGTGGGTGGGTGGATGATAGATAGAAGATAGATAGATGATAGATATGTAGGTAGGTGGGTGGGTGGGTGGGTGGATGGATGGATAGATAGATAGATAGATAGATAGATAGATAGATAGATAGATAGATAGATAGATAGATAGATAGAGATAGATAGATAGATAGATAGATAGATAGATAGATAGATAGATAGATAGATAGATAGATAGATAGATACCGGTAGATAGATGATAGATAGATGATAGATAGATATGGATGGATGATAGATGGATGATGGATGGGTGGGTGGGTGGATGATAGATGGAAGACAGACAGACAGATAGACAGACAGACAGACAGACAGACAGACAGACAGACAGACAGATAGAATAGAATAGAATAGAATAGAATAGAATAGAATAGAATAGAATAGAATAGAATAGAATTTTTATTGGCCAAGTGTGATTGGACACACAAGGAATTTGTCTTGGTGCATATGCTCTCAGTGTACATAAAAGAAAAGATACGTTCATCAAGGTACAACATTTACAACACAATTGATGGTCAATATATCAATATAAATCATAAGGATTGCCAGCAAAAAGTTATAGTCATACAGTCATAAGTGGAAAGAGATTGGTGATGGGAACTATGAAACGATTAATAGTAGTGCAGATTCAGTAAATAGTCTGACAGTGTTGAGGGAATTATTTGTTTAGCAGAGTGATGGCCTTCGGGAAAAAACTGTTCTTGTGTCTAGTTGTTCTGGTGTGCAGTGCTCTATAGCGTCGTTTTGAGGGTAGGAGTTGAAACAGTTGAAACAGTTGAAACAGATAGATAGATAGATAGATAGATAGATGGAAAAATGGATAGATACCAGGTGGGTGGGTGATGGATAATTGATAGATAGATAGGTAGGTGGACACACTGATGGAAGATAGATAGATGATAGATAGATCATTATCTATTTTTCTGTCTGTCTGTCATCCATCCATCCACCCACCCACCCATCATCCATCTATCATCCATCCATATCTATCTATCTATCTATCTATCTATCTATCTATCTATCTATCTATCTATCTATCTATCTATCTATCTATCTATCATCCATCACTGACCCACCCATCTACCATCCTTAATTTTGTTATTTGCCTTTTTTTTTTTTTTTGTTTACATTTATACCCCGCCCTTCTCCGAAGACTCAGGGCGGCTTACAATGTATAGGGCAATAGTCTCATTCTATTTGTATATATATTTACAAAGTCAACTTATTGCCCCCCCAACAATCTGGGTCCTCATTTTACCTACCTTATAAAGGATGGAAGGCTGAGTCAACCTTGGGCCGGGCTCGAACCTGCAGTAATTGCAGGCTTTGTGTTCTTAATAACAGGCCTTACCAGGCAGAGCTAAACCGGCCTTCATTTGTTTTTAAACTGTCGTTCTACGTTCAAAAATATATCATATAACCCGGGTAAACGAAACGAGCACTTAGTTTCGTTGCTCTTGAAGTCACGCTACACGCGTTCCTCTTTACGAACGAAAGCAAAGCAAACAAGCCAGGTTATTCCTGCATTTCAATTTAAACACCGAACAGAATGGCTGTTCTGATCTATTCAAAAGGTTTTCCAAACGCCCAGATGTGAAAAATGTTTTCCAAATACCCGGAACAATGCACTGAATTAGAGACAGTTCAGTTCCTTTTGGTAGTGTATTGTTTACTCACTTTATATTATCCTTCCATTCTTTTATGGGTTTAAGCTGAGTTAAATAGCAATACAGATCTAAGTACGGAAGAGGAAGAGGTCTGTTTTCATCAACCAATACAAAGGCGCCATTATTAGAAATAACGCTGAGAGACTCTTCCAGGCTACTAAATAGAAATCAATTGGATTTACATCGAATTATTGATTTGGTTCAAAATGGGCAAGTCCCTCCCAAATTCAGCTGCACACAAACACACATAGACGCACACAGGAAAAGTTTGGTGCTAACATTTTGAAGTGGCTAATGCACTCGACTTACGACCACAATGGAGCCCAACGTTTCGGCTGTTAAGCAAGTCATTTGTTAAGGGAGTTTTGTCCCATTTTTACGGCCTTTCTTTCTTGTCCCAGTTGTTGAGCGGAATCCCTGCAGTTGATTTGTGAGTAACCCGGTTGTTGAAGCGAATCTGGCTTCCCCCATTGACATTTGCTTGTCAGAAGGTCGCAAGAGGGGATCACGTGACCCCGGGACACTGCAACCGTCATAAATAGGTTAGGTGTCACCTTTTCTGGAGAATCAGCTGGTAACTTTTTTTGCAATATTTCCAGTGGTCAGTAATGGTCTCTCTCTCTCTCTTCCACCCTCTCTTTCCCTCCTTCCTCCCCTTTCTCTCTTTCTCCCCTCCCTTCCTTCCTCTTTCCCTCCTCTCTTTCTCTCCCTCCCTCCCTCTCTTCGTTTCTTTCTCCCTCTCCCTCTCTTACTTCCTCTCTTTCCCTCCCTCTCTCTTTCTCTCTCCCTCCCTTTCCCTCTCCCTTGCTTTCTCTCACTCTCCATCCCTCTCTCTCTCTCCTTCCTCCCTTTTCTCTCTCTCCCCTCTTCTTCTCTTCCTTCCTATCTCTTTCCTCCCTGTTTTTTCTCTCTCCTCCTTCCTTCCTCTCTCTTTCTCGCCTCCCTCCCTTTTCTCCCTTCCTCCCTCCCTCTTCTTCTCTCTCTCCCCTCCTTCTCTCTTTCTCTCTCTCCTCCCTTCCTGTCTCTCTCTCTCTCTCCCTCTCTCCCATCCTCCCTCTCTTCCTCCTTCCTCCCTTCCTCTCTTTCTCCCTCTCTTCCTTCCTCTTCCCTCCTCTTTCTCTCCTCCTCCTCCCTCCTCTCTTCCTTTCTTTCTCCCTCTCCCTCTCTCACTTCCTCTCTTTCCCTCCCTCTCTCTTTCTCTCTCCCTCCCTTCCCCCCTCCCTTGCTTTCTCTCACTCTCCCTCCCTCTCTCCTTCTCTCCCTTCCTGACTTTCTCTCTCCCCTCTTCTTCTCTCTCCTTCCTTCCTCTTTCCTCCCTGTTTTTTCTCTCCCCTCCTTCCTTCCTCTCTTTCTCTCCTCCCTTTTCTCCTCCCTTCCTTCCTCTTTCCCTCCTCTCTTCTCTCCTCCCTCCCTCTCTTCGTTTCTTTCTCCCTCTCCCTCTCTTACTTCCTCTCTTTCCCTCCCTCTCTCTTTCTCTCTCCCTCCCTTTCCCTCTCCCTTGCTTTCTCTCACTCTCCATCCCTCTCTCTTTCTCTCCCCTTCCTGACTTTCTCTCTCTCCCCCTCTTCTTCTCTTTCCCTTCCTATCTCTTTCCCTCCCTGTTTTTTCTCTCTCCCTCCTTCCCTTCCTCTCTCTTTCTCGCTCTCCCTCCCTTTTTCTCCCTTCCTCCCTCCCTCTTCTTTCCTCTTTCCCTCCTTCTCTCTTTCTCTCTCCCTCCTTCCTGTCTCTCTCTCTCTCCTCCTCTCTCCCATCCTCCCTCTCTTTCCTCCTTCCTCCCTTCCTCTCTTCTCCCTCTTCCTTCCTCTTTCCTCCTCTTTCTCTCCCCTCCTCCCTCCTCCCTCTCTTCCTTTCTTTCTCCCTCCTCTCTCACTTCCTCTCTTTCCCTCCCTCTCTCTTTCTCTCTCCCTCCCTTCCCCTCTCCCTTGCTTTCTCTCACTCTCCATCCCTCTCTCTTTCTCTCCCCTTCCTGACTTTCTCTCTCTCCCCCTCTTCTTCTCTCTCCCTTCCTTCCTCTTTCCCTCCCTGTTTTTTCTCTCCTCCTTCCTTCCTCTCTTTCTCTCCCCTCCCTCCCTTTTCTCCCTCCCTCCTCCCTCCCTCTTCTTTCTCCCTTCCTCCTCCTCTCTCTCTCTCCCCCTCCCTCTCTCCCATCCTCCCTCTCTTTCCCTCCCTCTCTCTCTTTCTCTCTCTCCTGCCCTCCTCTCTCTCTCCCCCTCCCTCTCTCCCTTCCTCCCTCTCTTTCCCTCCTTCCCTCCCTCCCTCTTTCTTTCTCCCTCCGTCTTTTTCTCTCTCCCCCTCCCTTTCTTCCTCTCCCTTTCCCTCCCTCCCTCCCTCCTTCTCCCCTTCCAGACAAGCTTCTTGCAAGTTGCAAATTGTAAGGCCAAAGTGCAAAACAATATTTGAAAACCAAAGAGGGGCAAGGAACGTCTGAGTGATGAGCAAAATAGAGTGATATCGTACAGGGCTTAGCTGGCTGCAACATTAAATATAGATTATAGAGAATGCACATCACTGGATCTCTAAAACCTGCCTTTTTCTAGACACTCGGTTTAATCATTATTACAGTGCTAAGAGAACGGAACCAATTTTCCACCGAGTACTAACCGGAGCGTATGGTCTACTACCTGATGAAGGGTTGTAGTGGGGATAATATCGCTGATGAGGTCTCACATATTATCACTGTCCTCAGAGATTTTCGATTTAACTCATGAAAGCAAGATTGCTGGGTTTTGTTTTGTTTTTTCCCTGCCAGAAGAGTATTATTAGCTCGTAAATACATAAAGCCATTTATGTATATAATTGTGCTCCTTTTCTTTCAATTTTAAAGCTCTCTGATTAGAAGAGTTTATTTATGACACTTAAATGAGGAAATAACACACATTTAATCCCCCCACTAGTTGTAATCAGTGCAATCTTCACAATTCTGATCAATATAACGTAAGAAATATTTTCAGAAACTTATTTTTCGGCACAAAATGAAAATAAGAAAGAATCCCTCCTTCTCCCTTCCCTATCTTCTCCTCCTTTCCTTTCCTTTCCTTCCTCCCCTCCCCTTTCTCCTTCCTTCCTTCCTCCCCTCCCCTTTCTCATTCCTTCCCTATCTTTTCTTCCTTCCTTCCTCCCTTTTCCTTCCTTTCTCCCTCCCCTATCTTTTCTTCCTTCCTTTTCCTTCCTTCTTCCCTTATCTTTTCTCCCTTCCTTCCTTTTCCTTCCTTCCTTCCTCTTTTCCTCCCTCCCTCCCCTCTTTTCTTCCTGCCTTCCTTTTCCTTCCTTTCATCTTTTCTTTCTTCCTTTCTTCCCTCTCCTTCCTTCCTTCCTCCCCTATCTTTTCTTCCTTCCTCCCTCCCTATCTTTTTTTCCTTCCTTTTCCTTCCTTCCTCCTGTCCTCCCTCCCCTTCCTTCCTTCCTTCCTTCCTTCCTTCCTTCCTTCCTTCCTTCCTTCCTTCCTTCCTTCCTTCCTTCCTTCCTTCCTTCCTTCCTAAATCAAGCATAGACTTGCTTGATAAATGATAAATAATGATAAATAATACACTGCTTGATACATATTAATAATCAATGCAGTCAGCTATTGTTTGAATATTCTTAGCAATTCCACTTTTAAGTTTAATAAGCCTATGTAACCCGCAATTCTACGTTACAACAGCATGAAAAAAGTGCTTTATGCTAGTTTTCACACTTAACGACCGTTGCAACATCCCCATGGTCTAAATTCAGATGCTTGGCAATGGACTCAGGACGGTTGCATTGTCCCATGGTCACGTGATCACGATGTGTAACCTTCCCAGCTTGCTTTCGACAAGCAAAATCAATGGCTGAAGTCAGATTCACTTAATGACCACATGATTCACTTAGCAATTGCCTTGCTCAGCAATGGAACTTTTGGACCTAATTGTGGCCATAAGTCAAGGACTACCTGTAATAACTAATGTGAGTTTATTTACCTGGTTGTTTCAACTTGGGGACATTAGATAACTAGCTGGGTGTCGACTTCCCTAGAATTTGCAAAAAAACAACAACAACCAAAAAACCATATTTCTCTGTAAAAAATGGATTTGTCCTATTTTAAAAAGCGATACGGCCCAGTGAATTCAATGCATTATGTAGAACTAACAGATAAAGCCTTTAAAAAAGAAAAGAAAAATATTTGCTGATAACCGCGTTAGTTATCATGGTCGCCCATATTATATAAAAATCAAATCAAATAAATAAAATAAATAAATAAATAAATAAATATTCTAGATAGTATAATATGGGCGACCATTTCTGAACTGGAAGATTTCTTTCATTTGTTGTTAGTTGCAAAGTTGTGTCTGACCCATCGTGACTCCATGGACAATGTTCCTCCAGGCCTTCCTGTCCTCTACCATCCTCTGGAGTCCATTTAAGCTGATCCTGACTGCTTCAGTGACTCCATCCAGCCACCTCGTTCTCTGTCGTCCCCTTCTTTTTTTGCCCTCCATCGTTCCCAGCTTAGGCTCTTCTCCAGTGAGTCCTTCTTTCTCATTAGGTGGCCAAAGTATTTGAGTTTCATCTTCAGGATCTGGCCTTCTAAAGAGCAGTCAGGGTTGATCTCCTCTAGGACTAACCAGATTGATCACCTTGCAGCCCAAGGGACTCGCAGGAGTCTTCTCCAGCACCAGAGTTCAAAGGCCTCAATTCTTTGGCACTCAGCCTTTCTTATGGTCCAACTTTCACAGCCATACATTGCAAATGGAAAAACCATCGCCTGGACTATACCCACTTTTGTTGGCAAGGTGATGTCTCTGCTTTTTAGTACGCTGTCTAGATTTGCCATAGCTTTTCTCCCCAGGAGGAATTTCTTTTAATTAATTATTAAAATAAATTAATTCCTTGGCTGCAGTCCCCATCTGCGGTGAACTTGGAGCCCGGGAAAATAAAATCTGTCACTACCTCCATTTCTTCCCGATCTATTTGCCAGGAATTGAGAGGGCCAGATGCCATGATTTTAGTTTTCTTAATGTTGAGTTTCAAGCCAACTTTTGCACTCTCCTCCTTCATCTGCTCAAAAGGCTCTTTAGTTCCTCTTCGCTTTCTGCCATTAGAGTGGGATCATCTGCATATCTGAAGGTTGTTGCTATTTCTCCCGACAATCTTAATTCCCAATTTAATTCCAACTGATATTAGATGAAAGCAAAATTCTATAGGAAAAAAAAAAACCCTTCAACATACGACCACAGTTGAGCACAAAATTTCTGTTGCTAAGTGAGACAGTTGTTGAGTGAGGTTTGCCCCCATTTTATGACTTTGCTGGCCTGCGGTGGTTCAGTGAATCACTGCAGTCGTTGCAAGTCAGGAACACAGTTGTTAAGTGAATCTGGCTTGCCTGTTTTTTTTTTATTTATTTACATTTATATCCTGCCCTTCTCCGAAGACTCAGGGCGGCTTACACTATGTTAGCAATAGTCTTCATCCTATTTGTATATTTATATACAAAGTCAACTTATTGCCCCCAACAATCTGGGTCCTCATTTTACCTACCTTATAAAGGATGGAAGGCTGAGTCAACCTGGGACCTGGTGGGACTTGAACCTGCAGTAATTGCAGGCAGCTGTGTTTTAATAACAGGCTTCTTACAGCCTGAGCCACACCGCGGCCCTGTTGACTTTGCTGGTCAGGTAGTTGCAAAAGGGGACTCGCGTGACACCTCTCCCCCCCTCCACGGGACCAACGGCAACCATCATAAATACAAGTCGGTTACCAAGCGTCTGAAATTGAATCACGTGATCATGGGGAATCCTGCAACAGTCGTTAAGTGTGAAAAACGGTCCCTAGTCACTTAAATTTCAGTGTTGTTGTAACTTTTAACGGTCACTGAACGGATGCTTGTAAGTTGAGGGACTATCTGTAGTTCCTTAGAGTAGTATTGATGAAATTATTTTCATAGAATAAATATTTGGAGGGTGTGGGGGGTCGATGAACAATTTGAAACTTCAAGAAGAAGGAGTTGAAGAATTCGGGGATAGAGCTCAGCAATACAGTTCTACAGAGGAATGATTGAGTCTATCATCTGCACCTCTAGAACTGTCTGGTTTGGTTCTGCAACCCAACAAGACAGACACAGACTTCAGAGGATCATTAGAACTGCAGAAAAAACAATGGCTACCAACCTGCCTTCCATTGAGGACCTGGATACTGCACGAATCAAAAAGAGGGCTGTGAAAATATTTACAGACCCCTCACATCCTGGACATAAACTCTTTCAACTCCTACCCTCAAAACGATGTTATAGATCACTGCACACCAGAACAACTAGACACAAGAACAGTTTTTTCCCAAACGCCGTCACTCTGCTAAGCAAATAATTCCCTCAACACTGTCGAACTATTTACTAAATCTGCACTATTAATCTTCTCATCATTCCCATCACCCATCTCCTTCCACTTATGTCTGTAATTTTGTTGCTTGTATCCTTATGATTTATACTGATATTGTTTCCTGATTGCTTATTTCCTATGACTATCATTAAGTGTTGTACCTTATGATTCTTGACGAACATATCTTTTCTTTTATGTACACTGAGAGCCTATGCACCAAGACAAATTCCTTGTGTGTCCAATCACACTTGGCCAATAAAAAACTCCTATCTATTCTATTCTATTCTATTCTATTCTATTCTATTCTATTCTATTCTATTCTATTCTATTCTATTCTATTCTATTCTATTCTATTCTATTATGTGACTTTATTAAAAAAAGATTAAACTCACAGATAATATACCTCCTGGCTTTCTATTTATCCTCACCTGTTGTTGCTCTGTTGTTTTTTCTAAGCTTATGTACTCATAACCTCCATCTATATATTTATGCAAGTTACATTTCTCTTTTACCTTGACTTTTGCTCTTTGCAAATTGTTAATTGTCGCATGAGATCTAAGGGTAATGTATATTTAAACCCAGTGCTAATATCCCTATTTTTAGATACAATAGTTCTTATGTTAATGCAAATGCGGAATGATTACGTGCGAAGTCGGGATATTTTCTTTCGGGTGAAGAAAACAAAACAAAACAAAACAAAAAAAATAATTTAAAAAACCCACCTGTAATTTGAATCTTAAAATGTTAATGAATAATCAAATCTGCATTGTTGTGCTTGCTGGTGGTAAGGGGTGAGAGATCCCGAAAGCGTAGGCATAAAATGCCACAGGAAGCTTAGCTAAGGTAACTGTTTTCATTTAACATAACATCAGAGTTCGAAGGGACCTTGGAGGCCTTCTAGTCCAACCCCCTGCCCAGGCAGGAAACCCTACACCATCTCAGTCAGATGGTTATCCAACATTTTCTTAAAAATTTCCAGTGTTGGAGCATTCACAACTTCTGAAGGCAAGTCGTTCCACTTATTAATTGTTCTAACTGTCAGGAAATTTCTCCTTAGTTCTAAGTTGCTTCTTTCTTTGATCAGTTTCCACCCATTGCTTCTTGTTCTACCCTCAGGTGCTTTGGAGAACAGGCCGACTCCCTCTTCTTTGTGGCAGCCCCTGAGATATTGGAACACAGCTATCATGTCCAACAAGCATTTTTTTTCCTTATTTGTTATCCCTTATTCATCATGTTTAAAATGTCCATCTTGGTTTTTGATCCATAGGCTTTGATGAAGATTTCTTGCTCAGCTTAATTCTCTCGTGATACAATATACTGGTAGCAAGCACTATACAGGGGAAATTGGCGCGAGGTGGATCATCAAACCGTTGCAAAACACTTTGTGCAACATTTTTTTTGTCACAACAGTATACCCAAACAATTGTCATAGATAAAACAACATATCTTGAAGAAAATATATATATATATAAGTAAAAAAATATGCATCAACTATATTAATTTGATATAATGAAGGGAACAATAGGACAGGAACGGTAGGAACTATTGTGCTCTTATGCACGCCCCTTATAGTCCTCTTAGGAATGGGGTGAGGTCAATAGTAGACAGTTTTTGATTGAAGATTTTGGGATTTTGGGTAGAGACTATGGAGTCAGGTAATGAGTTCCAAGCATTAACAACTCTGTTGCAGAAGTCATATTTTCTGCAATCAAGTTTGAAGCGGTTGACATTAAGCTTGAATCTATTTTTTGCTCTTGTAATGTTGCGATTGAAGCTGAAGTAGTCTTTTATAGGAAGGATATTGCTATAGATGATTTTGTGTGTTAAACACAGGTCATGTCGAAGTCAATGGAATTGTAAGTTTTCTAATCCCAGGATTTCAAGTCTGGTGGTATAAGGTATTTTGTTGTTTTCGGAGGAGTGAAGAACTCTTCTAGTGAAATATTTCTGGACTCGTTCTATTGTATTTATGTCAGAGATGTGGGTTCCAGACAGATGAGCTGTATTCAAGAATAGGTCTGGCAAATGTTTTGTATGCTCTAGTTAATAGTGTAGAGTTTTTCATTTTCATCTAGACTTTCAAATATCCTGAACAAGACACCTTAGAAAAAAAGTAATAATCAAAACCTGAATATTGCATTTAAGAGTATCTGCTGATACTGATACAGATTAACACAGTTGGAAGGGGCCTTTTAAGTCATCTAGTCCAACCCCCCTGCCCAAACAGGAGACCCTACACCACTTTTAACAGATGGCAATCCAATCTCTTCTTGAATGTCTCCAGTGATGAAGCTCTCACAACTTCTGGAGGCAACTTCTGTTCCATTGGTTGATTGTTCTCACTGTCAGGAAATTTCTCCTTATTTCTAGGTCGAATCTTTCCTTGACCAGTTTCCATCCATTATTCCTTGTCTGGCCTTCAGGTGCTTTGGAAAACAGCCTGACCCCCTCCTCTCTGTTGCAGCATCTCAAATATTGGAAGAGTGCTATCATGTTGCTCCTAGTACTTCTCTTCGTCAGACTAGCCCAGTTCCTGTAACCGTTCTTCATATGTTTTAGCCTCCAATCACCTAATCATCTTTGTTGCTCTTCTCTGCACTCTTTCTGGAGTCTCAACATCTTTTTTACATTCTGTTGACCAAAACTGAATGCGGTATTCCGAGTGTTGTCTTACCATTGTAGTATATTTGATGATGCATTTATTTGATGCTGTATTTGGCAGTAGGCTGTGATGATCTCTGCTTGCTCTGTCAGGCCTGGAAGCCATCTTTTGCATTGGGCCTTCAGGCCTGCCACATTTGCTGCTGTGGGAAACTGGGAGGGGGGATTGTATGGAGCAGGGGTGATATGTCATAACATTCCTTCAGGGGTGAAATCCAGCAGGTTCTGACAAGTTCTACAGGTTCTGGAGATCCGGTAATGGAAATTTTGAGTAGTTCGGAGAATCGGTAGCAGAAATTTTGAGTAGCTCAGAGAATCAGTAATGGAAATTTTGAGCAGTTCAGAGAACCGGTAGTGGAAATTTTGAGTAGTTTGGAGAACTGGTAGTGGAAATTTCGAGTAGTTCGGAGAACCAGTAGCAGAAATTTTGAGTAGTTCGCAGAACTGGTAGCAGAAATTTTGAGTAATTCGGAGAAGCGGTAGCGGAAATTTTTGAGTAGTTCAGAGAAACTGGTAGTGGAAATTTTGAGTAGTTTGGAGAACCGGCAAATACCACCTCTGCCTGGCCCCAGAGTGGAGTGGGAATGGAGATTTTGCAATATCCTTCCCCCAGGAGTGGGGAGGGAATGGGGATTGTGCAGTATCCTTCCCCTGCCATGCCCACCAAGCCACGCCCGCAGAACCGGTAGTAAAAAAAAAATGAATTTCACCACTGGAGTCAAGGACATCTTGCCTTGCAACTGGAGTGTTGTGACTGTGAGGCATCTCCAGTTGGGATGGTGCTTTGATTGGACCATGGGATGGACATATGTGGGTGCTGAGCAGGGACTTGGATTTTCCTTGAGTGGGGAAAACCTGGAAGCCTTCAGATTCAGGTTTCCCCAGATGTGCCAATATGACATCTCTAATAAAATGGAACTTTGAGGAACTTCAAGCTTTGGAGTCTTCTTTCATTTGGGGGTGTTACTTGGAACCCTGACACGCTATTGGTGGGCTGTTTTGAAAAAGTTTCTCCTGTCCATCTTGCAGATGTCTTCATTCATTCATTCATTCATTCATTCATTCATTCATTCATTCATTCAATTTCTATAGCCGCCCATCTCGGCAAACGATTCTGCCATATAAAGCCTTCCTATTCTTATACATCCCTTTCTAACAGAATTCACTTTGGTTATGATTTATGTTGCTTTCTTGTACAATCTCTTACAGGGTGGCAGCGTTTGTTTGCTAAATCCAAAGGAGACATTTGAACATGCTGGATCTCGTTTTTGTAGGCTTAGCCCTGACGTCGATGTGACAATCAATTCCACAGCATTCAGGAACAATGTTGCCCGTCCATAAATACATGTTTTTCCCTTGTCACAAAAGCCTACATTTCAGATGAAATAATCCCTCCCTCATGAATACTGAACCCTGCCAAAAAAAAAAAATCTAGCATGAATTTCCCAGGATTAGCTAGCTCTCCTGTTTTATCTAAAATGGTCAAAGGTTATATAGGTAGTTCTTGGCTTATAACAGTTCATTTAGTGACCGTTCGATGTTACTGTTCTGACCTAGGCTTCCCCAAACCACGAAGCAGACTTCTTGTTCCGACAAAAAACCCTTTTTATTACTGTGAATTCCTCTCATTCACATCCAGCAAACTCTTTACAGTCACAGACCTTATCTGGGTTGGAGAGCCGCCAGGCTGATATCTTCAAAACTCGGCAAGGAGTCACAGTGAGTCATGAACCAATTAAGCGAACAAATTGTCTCCTGCAAACTCCCCTCCCCTTTTGCTCCTCTTTTATTCCCTCTGGGAGGGGCCATTCACTATCCACCTGTGGCCTTACTCCCAAGTCGACCCTTGTTCTTTAGCTGTTCCCTTCATTTGGCCACTCTGCACATGCACACGCTGGGAACAGGCTCCAGCTGTTCATCTGCCTCACTGATGTCTGACTCCGAAGGTAGTTGATAGCTGGCATATGGCCCTGGCCCTCTCTCTGCCTCCGACGCAGAGCCTTCCCCAGACTCCAGGACTGGCTTATATTACGAGCATCCTAAAAAATCATGCTAGGACTTATTTTCCAGTTGGGTCTTATTTTCAGGGAAACAGGGTCTGTCTAGCAAATGTTGGAAATGTAATTTAAAAAAGGGCACATTTTATCATATGTGGTGGACTTGTTTTAAAGGGGAAAAAATGGGGAAAAATATACAGATGGCTATAAAAGGGAAACATGTAGATTTTAAACCTGAACTGTTTTTTTTATCAGGGATGATATCAGAAAAAAAAATTGATAAGAAAAATATTACGTATCTTAACAGCAGCGGGGATTATCTTCGCACAATATTGCAAAAATGAAGAAACACCGCAAGACAAAGAGATAATTAAGAAGATACTAGATTGTGCAGAAATAGATAGACTTAACATTGAAAATCAAACAGAAAGAAGGCACAGAATGTTATCAAACATAACACTGGTAACTTATTTTACCAGTGGTTGGAAAGAAGGGATGGAGATTAAGAATAGAATCTGTATTGCTAAATCAATTACGACATAATGTTTATTAAGCACAAAGAAATGTAATTAATAGAAAATTAGTAAAAATTATGTTAAAAAACTGGAACCCCAGGGGTTTTCCCTGGATGTGGTCAGAATGAGGAAGAGAGAGAGAAAGAGAGAAAGAGAGAGAAAGAAATCAACTTTAACAACTAGGCAGTGAAGGATGTGTTAAGGCTCTTTTCCCTACAGGTGAAGGATGAGCTAAAAGCAACTTCAGTTAAAAAGTTGACAGAAAAGGAAAAGAGCTTGTGGAATCGCTTGAAGGCGTTTGCACACCATTTAACGGGTTGCACTAGCATAAAAATCCCGAAACAAGATAAATAATAAATTGGGGAAAACGCAGTTTTGTAGTATCTATGTCAGCCCAGGTTTCTGAAGAGCACTTTGGGAGGGGCTTACAACATGATAGGGATGCATTGGCTCAGTGACTAAGATGCCGAGCTTGTCAATCGAAAAGTTGGCAGTTCAGCAGTTCGAATCCCTAGTGTCGCGGAACGGGGTGAGCTCCCGTGACTTGTCCCAGCTTCTGCCAACCTAGCAGTTCGAAAGCAGGTAAAAAATGCAAGTGGAAAAGTAGGGACCACCTTTGGTGGGGAGGTAACAGCGTTCCGTGCGCCTTTGGCGTTGAGTCATGCCAGCCACATGACCACGGAGACGTCTTCGGACAGCGCTGGCTCTTCGGCTTTGAAACGGAAATGAGCACTGCCCCATAGAATCGGGAACGACTAGCACGTATGTCACCTTTACCTTTACAACATGATACATGCTGCTTTTTAAAACAGAGGATGAAAAAATAAAATAAATAAATAAATGTTCCCTTGCCAACAATGGCCCTTTGGACTCTACGTAGGACAACTATCTTGGTTCTAGAAAAGAGAGTAAATGGATAGAAAGAAGGCATCAGAATCAAAACAACAACCAGACTGTGGCGGAATAACAACTTTTTAGGATACTCTTGTCACTGAACGGAAGGTGGTTGTGGTAGAACAGAGAAATGCTCTTATTATAGAAGGAGAAACCTATGAATTGCAATACAGTGAAAATTGTGGGGTCCTTCGGGAGCTCTGAGCTTGGCTGTTTTATTGAGGATGTTTCATTACCCAACTAGGTAACATCATCAGTGCCAGTAAGAGACGGGGCTTGCTGTCGTTTTATATGCTGTTGGCTTGCCCTGTCATTGCTGGTGGAATGGTCTTAAGTGGTTCTTGATTTGGCTGTTAAGACTGTGTGACGGTTCCTTGAACTGTGTTTGTTTATTGGTTGGTTGTTAGCCTAATGTTATTTATTTATTTATTTATTTATTTTATTTGATTTTTATACCGCCCTTCTCCCGAAGGACTCAGGGCGGTGTACAGCCAGAATAAAATACAGAATATATACAATTAAAAGAATTTAAAATAAACTATTACTAAACGGCCGATAATTTAAAAAATTTAAAAATTTAAAATATTACTAAAACCCCAATTTAAAATCAACTATTTATGCCAGTCCTGCTTGAATGAATAAATATGTTTATGTTTTTAGCTCACGACGAAAGGTCCGAAGATCAGGCACTTGACGTAAGCCAGGGGGGAAGGTCGTTCCAGAGCGTCGGTGCTCCCACAGAGAAGGCCCTACTCC
Organism: Ahaetulla prasina; assembly: GCF_028640845.1. NCBI lineage: Eukaryota > Metazoa > Chordata > Lepidosauria > Squamata > Colubridae > Ahaetulla > Ahaetulla prasina. The sequence continues at coordinate 6,729,370 of NC_080546.1, read as the reverse complement.
TGGGGGCCGCCAGCCGACATTGTTTGGCGGACGGCACCCTGAGAAGGCCCTCTCTGTGAGAGCGTACGGGTCGGTGGGAGGCATAAGGTAACAGCAGGCGGTCTCGTAAGTACCCGGGTCCTAAGCCATGGAGCGCTTTAAAGGTGGTAACCTTAATTTTGGTGTTAATCTTTCCTTATCTGGGTGTTGATTGCCGGGGAGCAGGTGTTTTGATTTCCTTTTTGGCGTTTTGATGGCCTCTTTTTGAAAGGTACTAGATGTTTACGTCTATGTGCCTGTTGATGGCTGAGAACAAACCCCTATTTTTCCTACTAGCACTGATGATGTTACCTAGTTGGGTAAGGAAACGTCTGCAAGAAAACCGCCAATCTCAGAGAGCACCAAAGACCCCACAGGTCAACCCCGAGCTACAAATATCCTCTTCTACCCTTTATCTTTCTACAGTTTCTCTCTCCCCCTCCTCTTTTCACTTCAGCTCTTTCCTGCAGCAAATGTACAATCAACATGGGGGTTGATTGTGAGTCTGGATAATTTTCAGTCTGCGAAATATGCTGGAAATCGTCTCCACCTCCTCCCTCTCCTCCTCTTTTCTATGAAATATGGATTTAACAATGATTTGAAGCCTGACCCCCCCCCCACTCCTCTGTCCAGCTTCTCTGTCTAGCTTGCAAGCAGGATCTGTTTTTGACCATGAGGGTCAATGCACAATAACGTGAATTATTCTAAGTGACACGGAATCAGGAGGAAGGTGGGTTTGAATGACACTGAAGAATAAGCAGCCAATGAGTAGGAGAGCAGGTTTCCCCTCAATTCTGGCAGCTGACAGGCCAGCGGTTCTCAACCTGTGGGTCGCGACCCCGTTGGGGGTCGAATGACGATTTGCCAGGGGTCGCCTAAGACCATCGGAAATATGGGAAGTATACTTGCGAGTCGAAGAATCGCGCTCCAATGGTTGACTCCACAAGCCAGCTGCAGGCTCTTCAAATCGCTAGCCGAATTTGGCTTCAGGCGCGACGAATTAAAAAAGAGAGAAATCTTTGCTCTGATGTCTCCCTCTCAAGCCAGCTGCAATCGCTCCCAGTCGCTAGCCTAATCTGGCTTCAGGCGCGATAAACTTAATAGGGGAGGAGTCTCCGCTTTAATGCCTCCGTCCTCAAGGCAATCGCAAGCAGTTCAGATCGGTAGCCAATATGGCTTCAGGTGCGATAAATTCAAAACGAAAATAATTTTACGGTTGGGGTCGCCACATCGTGGGGAATTGTATTAAAGGGGTCGCAGCACTATAAAGGTTGAGAACCATTGTGACAGGCCGAAGTTTCAATTCTTTGTTAAAAGTAAAATGAGTTGGGATGTACTTTCCTTTCTTATTCCCTTCCCTCCCTCCATAAAAACACTGGCTATGCTTGGATGGAAGTGGTTTGGATAATTCCCAGGTAGCAACTAATTTGGAACAAATCCACATATTTGAGGTCCTTCTCAGGAAAAAAACAACAACCAGTTATTGGAGATGAGAGTTTGCTTTTCCCCCCCTGTGTTTTGTAAGGGATGCAGAGAGTGAGGTACAAGTCTTTTGTTTCGATGAATCGTATCCAAAGAAGAGAATATTTGTAGCTCAGGGTTGAACTGTGGGGTCTTTGGTGCTGTGTGAGCTTCGTTTTTTTTTTTTCTTCTTCTTCTTCTTCTTGCAAACAAGCAAGCCGAGAGAGCACCAAGGACCCCACCGATCGTATCAAATCATATTATCTTTATTCAGTCAATGCCAACCACGCAATAGAGAGAGATGGGGGAGGGAGGGAGGAAGGAAGAGAGGGGGAGGAGGGGGAGAGAGAATAAGATAAAATACAGAGGTATAAACCCACCCAAAACATCTCTCTAGTGGAAGAGTGATTCATAATAGTCCTTCTTTCCTTCCTTTTCTACTTCCTCTCCTTCCTTCCTTTTCTACTTTTTCTCCTTCCTTTCTTCATTTTCTTTCCTTCTTTCCGTTTCTCTCCTTCCTTCCTCCCTTTTCTGCTCTCTCTCCTTCCTTCTTTTCTTCCTTTTCTTCCCTTCCTTCCTCGTCTACTTTCTCTCCTTCCTTTTCTCTCCTTCCTTCCTTTTTTCTCCTTCCTTTCTTCCTTTTCTTTCCTTCCTCCTCTCTCCTTCCTTCCTTTTCTACTTTCTCTCCTTCCTTTTCTCTTCTTCCTTCCTCCCCTTTCTACTTTCTCTTCCTTCCTTTTCTACTTTCTCTCCTTCCTTCCTTTTCTCTCCTTCCTTCCTCAAGGAAACAATTGGCCCATTGCTGGGAGAAAGTGGCAAGAAGATGACAAGCAACAGGGAGAAAGCAGATCTACTTAACTCATATTTTGCATCTGTCTTTACACAAAAGGAAAAAACAATCCAACCTATCAAAAACAGCACTACAAAAAACAGATTAGAAACACAAGTTAAAATAGGGAAGAAAATGGTAAGTGAACACCTGTCTACCCTAGACGAGTTCAAATCACCAGGACCGGATGGATTACACCCCAAGGTTCTGAAGGAACTGGCAGACGTGATCTCAGAACCACTGAACTATATCTTTCAAAGATCCTGGAGCACAGGGGAGCTGCCAGAGGACTGGAAAAGAGCTGATGTAGTTCCCATCTTCAAAAAAGGAAAAAAAACAGATCCAGGAAACTACAGACCTATCAGTCTGACCTCAATACCGGGGAAGATTCTGGAAAAGATAATCAAGCAACGAATCACCGAACACCTAGAAGCAAACAAAGTAATAACCAAAAGCCAACATGGGTTTGTCAAAACAGATCATGCCAGACTAATCTTATCGCATTCTTTGACAAAATGACAAAATTAGTAGACCAGAGGAATGCTGTTGATATAATTTACTTGGACTTCAGTAAAGCATTTGATAAAGTAGACCATAACCTACTACTAGATAAAGTAGAAAAATGTGGGTTAGACAGCACCACCACCAGATGGATTCGTAACTGGCTGACCAACCGCACTCAACGTGTAGTCCTCAACGGAACTACATCCACATGGAGGAAGTATGCAGTGGAGTACCCCAAGGCTCTGTTTTAGGCCCAGTACTCTTCAACATCTTCATCAATGACTTGGACGAGGGATAGATGGGGAACTCATCAAATTTGCAGATGACACCAAGCTGGCAGGAATAGCCAACACTCCAGAAGATAGGCTCAAGTTACAGAAAGATCTTGACAGACTTGAACATTGGGCGCTATCTAACAAAATGAAATTCAACAGTGAAAAAGTAAGGTTCTACATTTAGGCCAAAAACAAAATGCACCAGTACCGTATATGTGGTACCTTGCTCAATAGTAGTACCTGTGAGAGGGATCTTGGAGTCCTAGTGGATAACCATCTAGATATGAGCCAGCAGTGTGCAGCAGCTGTTAAAAAGCCAACACAGTTCTGGGCTGCATAAACAGAGGATAGAATCAAGATCACGTGAAGTGCTAGTACCACTTTATAATGCCTTGGTAAGGCCACACTTGGAATATTGCATCCAGTTTTGGTCGCCACGATGTAAAAAGATGTTGAGACTCTAGAAAGAGTGCAGAGAAGAGCAACAAAGATGATTAGGGGACTGGAGGATAAAACATATGAAGAACGGTTGCAGGAACTGGGTATGTCTAGTTTAACAAAAAGAAGGACCAGGGGAGACATGATAGCAGTGTTCCAATATCTCAGGGGCTGCCACAGAGAAGTGGGAGTCGGGCTGTTCTCCAGAGCACCTGAGGGTAGAACAAGAAGCAATGGGTGGAAACTGATCAAGGAAAGAAGCAACTTAGAACTAAGGAGAAATTTCCTGACAGTTAGAACAATTAATAAGTGGAACAACTTGCCTTCAGAAGTTGTGAATGCTCCAACACTGGAAATTTTTAAGAAAATGTTGGATAACCATCTGACTGAGATGGTGTAGGGTTTCCTGCCAGGGCAGGGGGTTGGACTAGAAGGCCTCCAAGGTCCCTTCCAACTCTGATGTTATGTTATGTTATGTTATGTTACTTTCTCTCCTTCCTTTACTCTCCTTCCTTTCTTCCTTTTCTTTCTTTCCTTCCTTCCTTCTCTATCCTTCCTTCCTTTTCTATCCTTTCTTCTTTTTCTATCCTTCCTTTCTTCCCTCCCACCCTCCCTCCTTCCACATTGGAAAACCATCCCAAATGGTTGAAAAGTCAATCCTATTCCCCTTGGTTATCCAGCCTAGGTCTTGGACTCTCTTGGAACAACAAATGAGGAGGGCCTCTGTGGCTCAGACTGGTAAGACAGTCTGTTATTAACACAGCTGCCTGCAATTACTGCAGGTTCAAGTCCCACCAGGCCCAAGGTTGACTCAGCCTTCCATCCTTTATAAGGTCGGTAAAATGAGGACCCAGATTGTTGGGGGCAATAAGTTGACTTTGTATATAAATATACAAATAGAATGAAGACTATTGCTAACATAGTGTAAGCCACCCTGAGTCTTCGGAGAAGGGCGGGATATAAATGCAAATTAAAAAAAAAAGTTTTGATTTTTCAAAATTAAGTACCATATGGGCTTTGCTGGCTGTAGCAGAAAATAATTCTTTTTGCTTTTTAAAGACCAAGAGAGGTCTACGATGGTGTAAACAGCCATGTTATGCACTGCTGTTTGCGGGGAGGATGAAAATTAGAATTATTTATTTATTTATATTTATTTATTTATTAGAATGTGTCAAACAAAAACGAGAACAAGAATAAAAGAAAGAAAAATTTAATGACAGGGACGATTTGGCCCGTGAGTGCGCTTATGCACGTTCCCTCTACGGACCACTTAAGTATGAAGTAAGTTCCACGGAAGTCCATTTGTGACTGAAACTGAAAATTTGTAGCTGAGACAACTGGATCAGCTTTGCTGGCTGAGGAACTCTGGGAGTTGAAGTCCACGAGTCTTAAAAGAGCCAAGTTTGCAGACCCCTGAGGTAGGGCATTCCAGACTTCGACATCTCTATTATTATGATTATTATAATTATTACTATTATTATTAATTTTAATGGGGTTTTTACAGTTTTAATGTATTTTAATTATGGGCCAAATTTAATAGGTTTTTTAATACTGGTTTTAATTGTATTGTATCTATTTATTGTTGGTTTTATCTGGCTGTAAACCGCCCTGAGTCCTTCGGGAGAAGGGCGGTATAGAAATTAAATAATAATAATAATAATAATAATAATAATAATAATAATAATAATAATAATAATAATAATAATAATAACCAAAATCATATGGTTTTCAGTCAAGTTTAAAACAATTTACATTGGGTTTGAAGCAGTTGTTCATGTGCGTATTATTGCGATTAAAAAGGAAAGTCATTTACAGGTAAAGCATTTCTACGCATAATTTTGTATGCCATACCCAGGTCTGAACACAAGCGATGTGGTTCTAAGTTATCCAAACTGAGAATTTCGAGCCTAGTTAACATACGGAATTCTATTGTGTACAGAAGAGTGCACGATTTTTCTCATGAAATATTTCTGAACCCGCTCGATTGTACTGATGTCAGATATATGGTGGGGATTGCAAACAGTTGAACAATACTCTAAAACTGGTCTAGCGTAAGTTTTATAAGCTCTAATCATCAATACAATATTTCCAGGGAAAAAAAAAAAGCTTCACAAAATTAGGTTTACAACTCTTAATGCTTTTTTTTAGCAACGCTGTTATAGTGAGCTTTGGAGCATAAATCGTCAGAGATAAGTACATCTAGGTCCTTGACCAAATAAGGCTCATCTGCTAGTTCAATGCCACCTAGCTTACACTTGGCATTCCGATTACGTTTACCAATATGTAAGACACAGCATTTATTAATCGAAATTTGAAGTTGCCAAATAGATCACCATTCAGACACACACAGTCGAGATCACTTTGCAAAAACAACAGAATCATCTGTAGAATTGGAACAGTTTTATGTCATCGGCAAACGGAACGCAACTGCTTTTAAGTTGATCGCATAAATCGTCGATATAGAGCAAAAACAATCGTGGCACCTAAAATGCTGCCTTGCGGAACACCACTGTTAACTGATGCAGGATTAGACAGCGCTTGCCCTATTTTGACTTTTTGCAATTATACAGAACATCCGCCATAAAAATTAACATATATGTTAAGCCAAGATGTAGCCAGATACGACCCTGACAGAGGAGGCATGTAGATGATGTCAGAGAGGGACCTAAGCGAGTTACTTCTAATTTTTAGCAAAGTCCTTGAATACCAATTTTTTGGCAAGAAAAATGGATGTGCCCGGTGGTGGGATTCAGCCGGTTCGGGAGAACCGGTTGTTAAATTGCTGGCTGGCCCAGCTCCTTCTTGCCCCACCCCTTCCAGGAGTCCCCTCTGGCCCATTTTGACTCCCAGGTAAGTGCAGGGAGGCCTACTAGGCCCAAAATGGGATTCAGGGGTATGGTGGCTCCCCCGGTCCATTTTGGCTCCCAGGAGGCTGCAAGGAGGCCTACTAGGCCCAAAATGGAGCATAGGGTGGAGCCTCCCCCATGTCCCATTTTTGCTCCCAGTGGGGTGCAGGAGGCGAAGTGCTGCCTGTCACACACCCCTGGCCACACCCACCCTGGCCACGCCCACCTAGTCAGTCACTAGGGCATAGAACTGGTTGTTAAATTATTTGAATCCCACCCATTGCATGTGCTTATCCATATATACGTTCTAGGTTTTTCCCAAAGGACAGACAGTCATAGATATGGGATTAAAGATGGATTTCAACATTATTTTGTTTGAATAAAAGGCCACATACAGAGAAGAGTATGCATTTATGCATGAAGAAAGGAATAAAAAAAGATTTATTGTTGCCTTCTTTTGTCTAAAACCCGCCTGGCCTTCACTGATGACACTTTTGGTTGCTACCCGATCCTTTGTTTGCAACTGAAATCTTTAGTGTATAATTTGCTAACCGGGCTCAGAAGGCGAAATGGGTTTATAATTAACCAGGTTGCTCTTTTGGTCCTTTTTAATAATTTAGTAGGTTTCTCGTGAGCCATCAGGAATATGGCCAGTTTGATAACTGACTAAGGCGGAACTAGAGCTCCCAGTCGCCTGGCTTTTATGCTTAAGGAAGAATCTGAACTCCCAGTTTTCTGGTGATTGGCTCAGTCACCAAATCAGCTTTCATGTTTAAGTCAGCACTAGAACTCCCAGGCTCCTGGTGATTGACTCAAAGTCACCAAACCAGCTTTCATGCCTAAAACAGGACTAGAACTCACTGTCTCGTAGTGATTGGCTCAAAGTCACCAAACCAGCTTTCACACCTAAGACAGGACTAGAACTCACCATCTCCTAGTGATTGGCTCAAAGTCACCAACTCGCTTTCATGCCTAAGACAGAACTAGAACTCCCAGTCTCCTGGTGATTGGCCCAAAGTCACTCAGCCAGCTTTCACGCTTAAGGAAGAACTAGAACTCCCAGTCTCCTGGTGATTGTCCCAAAGTCACCCAGCCAGTTTTCATACTTAATCCAGAAGTGTGTCTTTTGCTTTCTAGACTAGTGAATCTACCAGCTATCTATGCTTACTTCTCATATGTATTCACACATTTTCCAACACTGCTGTCCTTAAGCAATAACTTTTCTTCGGAAAAACTAAGTTTTGTATTTACAGTTGATTACTTATTTATTTGCTTGTGAACGCGATAGGCCAATTCCAATCACAAATTGACTCTGAATGATGAATAATTCCCTTTGGGTTTTCGAATTAAAATCTACACATAAAGGATACTCCCTTTCCCCCAATCCATGATGATCGAATTTGATTCCTTTCTTAAAAAAAACAAAACAAAACAAAAACCCCAGAACAACTCAGCAAAAATCTTCCATTTTAATACAAGGCTATCAACCGTAAACAGTGGTCTTAATTTTGGCCGAGCTCATTGAGGTGGGTTTACATTCGGCAGCACGGGTTAAGCAAGCCCTTCCATGTTCATTTCCAGAGTTATATTTTATGCTGCCTTTTACCCAACGTCAATATCTATTTTGATCCATGGGAATGGAGAGAACATAAATTAAATGCATACATAATGTTTGCTGCCCATGCATAATTTATAAACCAACTTGCAGGCTCGGAGCGGCTGCCAAGAGACGTTTGGGGCCCTCGCTACAACTCGCCCGAAAGAAGCCCGTCTTAACTTTTTGATGTGGGCCGAGAAGATGAGGAGGCTCGGTTGCAAACTTGCAAATTCTAGAACAGCGGTCTCTAACTTTGGCAACTTTAAGACTTGTAGACTTCAACTCCCAGAGTTCCTCAGCCAGCTTTGCTTCCTGTGGTGTAGAGTTTCCTGCTTAAGCAGGGGGTTGGACTACAAGACCTCCAAGGTACCTTCCAACTCTGATATTCTATATTCTAAAGAGGATAAACCATCTTGGTTTACCTCTGTAGGTGTTGCCTCTTACACCAACTTATCTTTGCATCTCCTTCAAAGAAGAGGATGAAGAAAAGAAAAGGCATCTTTTAATATTAATGTGATTATGCCAAAATAGTTTAAAGCTGCCTTCGTTATGTCAGGCCTTTCATCCAAATAGACCGTTAGTACATTGGATCTTACTTAGAAATCTATTTTAATTGGTTCATTGTTCTCACTATTAAGAAATTCCTCCTTAGTTCTAGGTTGCTTCTCTCCTTGATGAGTTTCCACCTATTGCTTCTTGTCCTGCCCTCAGGTGCTTTGGAGAATAGCTTGACTCCCTCTTCTTTGGGGCAACCCCTGAGATACTGGAAGACTGCTGTCATGCCTCCCCTAGACATGTTAAACTAGCCATGCCCAGTTCCTGCAACCGTTCTTCATATGTTTTAGCCTCCAGTCCCCTAATCGTCTTTCTTGCTCTTCTCTGCACTCTTTCTAGAGTCTCCACATGTTTTTTACATCGTGGCGACCAAAACTGGATGCCGTACTACAAGTATGGCCTTACCAAGGCCTTATAAAGTGGTATTAACACTTCGCCTGATCTTGATTCTATCCCGCTGTTTATGCAGCCTACAACCATGTTGACTTTTTTGGCAGTTGCTTCTCCACTGGGACTCCACGATCCCTCTCACAGTTACTACTACTGAGCCAGTCTGAAGCAGCAGCTTAATTGTTAGTCGCCCATGTTTCAAGAATCTGTTTGCATTCACTTTGGATGGTCCGATAAGGCCTCAAAGGGAGGTCAGTTTTCTGCAGTGCAAGGCAGTGGTGAAATCCAATTTTTTTTTACTACCGGTTCTGTGGGCGTGGCTTGGTGGGTGTGGTGTGGCTTGGTGGGCATGGCAGGGGAAGGATACTGCAAAATCTCCATTCCCTCTCCACTCCTGGAGGAAGGATACTGCAAAATTTCCAGTTCTACCCCACTCCTGGGGAAGGATACTGCAAAATCCCCATTCCCTTCCCACTCCTGGGAAAGGATACTGCAAAATCTCCATTCCCTCTCCACTCCTGGAGGAAGGATACTGCAAAATTTCCAGTCCTACCCCACTCTGGGACCAGCCAGAGGTGGGTATTTGCCGGTTCCCCGAACTACTCAAAATTTCCGCTACCAGTTCTCCAGAACCTCCCAGAACCTGCTGGATTTCACCCCTGCTGCAAGGATTCTAAGCTAAGCCCCTTCTTAACACTTCCTTCCACTCTGGCTGGAAATTTGATCACATTTTTGGGTCAGTGCACAAACAGGAACTCTTGAGTGGATCGCATACTTGGACCTGTTCAGTTTTCTTTATGCAAATGTATCACTATGTTTTAGCGCTTATATTCCCCCCCCCCAAAAAAAAAAAAACACCCACTATCCCCATGAGATAAGATGGTATCCTCTGCCCCATTGAAAGCACAGCTCAGGTGTTCCAAAGGTGCTTTTTCAAGAGGCAACTGGACTTTCTTGCTATTCTCTGAAGATGTTTCGTTTCAAAGGCCCACAGGTTGGGGACAGGGATGGGCTTCAAAAATCTGAGCAAAGGGTTCACTGCCCCATTGCTGGGTGGGCGTGGCCACAGTGGGTGTGGCCCAGTGGCAAAATTCATTTTTTTTTACTAACGGTTCTGTGGGCGTGGCTTGGTGGGCATGGCAGGGGAAGGATACTGCAAAATCTCCATTCCCACCCCGCTTTGGGGCCAGCCAGAAGTGATATTTGGCGGTTCTCCAAACTACTCAAAATTTCCGCTACCGGTTCTCCAGAACCTGCTGGATTTCACCCCTGGTTTGACCTAGTCCTGCAGCACAGCAGGAGGAGCGCTTTTTGCCCTCCCGGGGATCCGGAGGCTTTCTCAGAGCCTCCAGGAGGGCAAAAATGGCCGCCTCTGAACCTCCGGAGGCCGGAAATGGCCCATTTTTGCGAACCCCCAGCAGCCCACCCCTGATCTAAACGAAGGGCGTTTTAGCCTAAAGACCATGTTGTAAAAAAAAAAAAAAAAGGAAATTTCCAAGGATCTGAAAAGAAGTTCCCTCTTCAAGATTGATTTGACGTGGTTTACTTTCCTTCATGCTGTTTAGCATTCGGGTCCTTCAGTTGCTTATAAGAGGGACCTGTTCGGTGACATGTCACCTTTTAAAATCTCGCCTTGGCACTTCCTTACTCGGTAATTATTCTATCGAAGCTGTGAACAATTTGTGAAGTTCTGCGAAGGCCGCAACAGGTTTTTTTTTTTCTTCCCCTTTCACCTGCCGGCACTTTTCAAATTAACTAAGATAATAATATTCCGATATTAAAATCCCAGCACTTCTGACTTCTGTTATCAAGCAATTTTGTTCTTTAATGGGCACTTACTTAAGTCCGCATTTTTTCCCCCATTTTTTTTAAAGTTAACTCAGCAGTGCTGTTCCATTTCTCTACGATGGAGGGATCTGTCTTCTGGTTTTAAAAATACAGGCAGCCTTGACTTACAACAGTTCATTAAGTGACCATTCGAAATTACAACAGCACTGCAAAAAGTGACTGGTTCTCACACTTATGACCGTTGCAGGACCCCCATGGTCACGGGGTTTACATTCGGATGCTTGATAGCTGGTTCATATTTATGACGGTCGCAGTATTCCAGGGACATGTGATCCCCTTTTCAGGGGTGAAATGCTCCCAGTCCAGACCGGATCACCCAATCCGGTAGCGATGGTGGCGGGTGGTTTGGAGAACCGGAAGGAAAAATCTCTGCCCACCCTCCTCCATGCCCAGCTGAGCTGTGCGATAATCAGAAGTTTTTTTTTTTCTCTTACTTTTAAAAGCATTTTTTTCTTCGGCCGAAAAAAATGCTTTTAAAAGTAAGAGAAAAAAGCCTCTGATGATCGTGCGGCTCAGCTGGGATCGTCAGAGGCTTTTAAAAGCATTTTTTTCTACAACCTCTTCATCCAAAGAGGTTGTAAAAAATGCTTTTAAAAGCCTCGGACAATGCCAGCTGAGTTACCTGATCGTCAGAGGGTTTTCTTTTCTTTTAAAGGCAAAAAAAAAAAAATGCTTTTAAAAGAAAAGAAAAGCCTCTGACGATCAGGCAACTCAGCTGAGATCGTCAGAGGCATTTAAAAGCATTTTTTCTACAACCTCTTTGGCCGTAGAGGTTGTGGAAAAAATGCTTTTAAAAGTAAAAAAAAAAAGGTTGGCCACGCCCACCCAGTCACATGTCCCCGTCCCCACCAAGCCACGCCCACAGAACCGGTTGTAACAAATTATACATTTCACCCCTGCTCCTTCTGCCACCTTCTGAAAAGCAGAGTCAAGAGGGAAGCCGGATTCAGTTAGCAATTTAAATTAAATTAATGTTTTAATTTATAAACAGTTTAAATTAGTGTTACTGATGTAAGAATGGGCAGGGATTCACTTAACCAATGTGTCAAGAAAAATCATAAAATGGGCCAAAAAACTCATTTAACAAACTTCTCACTTAGCAACATCAATTCTGGGCTCAATTCTGGCCGTAAGGCAAGGACTGCCATATGCGGTAGTGAGAAAAATGGAAACCACACACAACAGAAATCTTGTTTTAATGTCATGGGAGGTTTTTTTTATTATTATTATTTGCATTTATATCCCGTCCTTCTCCAAAGACTCAGGGCGGTTTACACTATGTCAAGCAATAGTCTTCATCCATTTGTATATTATATACGAGGTCAACTTTTATTGCCCCCAACAATCTGGGTCCTCATTTTACCTACCTTATAAAGGATGGAAGGCTGAGTCAACCTTGGGCCTGGTGGGACTTGAACCTGCAGTAATTGCAGGCAGCTGCTGTTAATAACAGACTGTCTTTACCAGTCTGAGCCACAGATGCCCTTGTTAGTTAGTTAAATGGATCTAAGTTTGAGGTCATTTTATTTGTAACATGCTTTGCATTTTCAAAGAGTTATTTTCTGATTTTCTTTCACTTTTTTTTTTTTGCAATATTTTTTTTAAACATGAAATACAGGTAGTCCTCAACCTACGACCACAACTGAGCCCAAAATTTATATGGTCATAAGTGTGAAAAATGGCTATGTCATTTTTTTCAGTAACTTCAAACGGTCGCTAAATGAACCATTGTAAGCCAAGGACTATCTGTACTGCAGGAGTGGTATTTACTTACTTTCCCTACAGTTCGCAAATGTGAGTGCGCCCCGTCGACGCATGCGCCCAGCCTTCTGTGCATGTGCTTTGCTGGCGTGCATGCCTTCCGCGCATGCGCCCGGCCTCAAAAACCTGCCTAAATAGGACGGCTTAGAGCTGGGGCGGGTGGGTGGTTTGACGAGCACACAAGCAATTTCCGCTACCGGTTCGGACGAACCGATCTCAACCAGCTGAATACCACCTCCGCTGTACCGGCTATTGCTTATTTTCGTATAATAACTGTTTTTACTCTGTATCTCTCACTTTAAAAAAACCACATCTAAATTTCTTAATCATAGCCCTTTTAACATATTCTTCAAAAGTTTTTCATGCTATTTAAGGTAAATATCACTTTTTTTAAGGAAAAAAAAAACCATGACTAACTTAAGTCTTACTCATTTAGATGAATTTAGTCTAAGTATGAATAATTTTGAGTCTGCCCCCGACGTGTAAGAACACCGAGAGATTAAAATCCAAGAAAGTAAATGAGGAATTAAGTCATTGGTCAAACAATCTCAGATTTTTTTTCTGAGATTTTTAATTTACATGTTTTTCAAGAGTATTTATCAATATTATATAGCATTTTATATCAATAAATTGTAATAATATCAATAACATTTTATATCAATAATTGTAAAGGAAATTACAATTTCAGGAAAAAAAATGTTTTGGAAGAGTCAAACGAATTTAAAATCCTCAGCGCTATGCTTTATCAGTGAGCTGTTTGTTTAATAGATCAAAATAACTGATATTGTAACGCCAACAACTGATATGATCTCTTACAATTCCCTCAATTATTCATTACAACCAAGTTCTCCCATATAATTTAAGGGTTAAGGCAATAGGCTAGAAAGTGGGAGACTGTGAGTTCTAGTCCTGGCTTAGGCACAAAATCCAGCTTGGTGACTTTGGGCCAATCACCAGGAGACGGTGAGTTCTAATCCCACTTTAGGCATGAAAGCCAGGTTTGTCACTTTGGGCCAATCACCAGAAGATGCAGAGTTCTAGTTTCGCCTTAGGCATGAAAGGAGGCTGGCTGACTTTGGGCCAGTCACCAGGAAACGGTGAATTCTAGTCCTGCTTTAAGCACAAAAGCCAGCTGTCTGACTTTGGGCCAATCGCCACCTTGTGAGTTCTAGCCTTGCTTTAGGCACAAAAGCTGGCTCAGTGACTTGGGCCAATCCCACTCTCGGCCCAACCTACCTCACAGGGTAATAATAATAATAATAATAATAACAACAACAACAACAACAACAGAATTGGAAGGGACCTTGGAGGTCTTCTAGTCCAACCCACTGCCCAAGCAAGAAATCTTACACCACTTCAGACAAATGGTTATCCAACATCTTCTTAAAAACTTCCAGTGTTGGAGCATTCACAACTTCTGGAGGCAAGTCGTTCCACTTATTAATTGTTCTAACTGTCAGGAAATTTCTCCTTAGTTCTAAGTTGCTTCTCTCCTTGATTAGTTTCCACCCATTGCTTCTTGTTCTACCCTCAGGTGCTGTGGAGAATAGTTTGGAGAATAATTTGGAGAATAGTGCTTTGGAGAATAGGGTTGTTGTTGTGGAGAACATAGGAAGAGGAAGATGCTTTGAATAGACTGCTGCCTTGAGATATAAAATTACAGGTAGTCCTCGATTTAGAACAGTTCATTGAGTGACTGTTTGAAGTTACAATGACACTGATAAAGTGACTGATGACTATTTTCACACTTGCGACCATTGCAGATCCCTGTGGTCAGGTGATCAAAATTCAGCCGCTTGGCAACTGATTCATATTTATGACGGTTGTAGTGTCATGTGATCCTCTTTTGCAACCTTCTGACGAGCAAAGTCAATGGGGAAGCCACTTACAAACCATGTTACTCACTTAACAAGCACCGTGATTCACTTAACGACTGTAGCAAGACAAATCGTAAACTGGGGCCAAACTCACTTAGCAAACGTCTCACTTAGCAACTGAAATTTTGGGCTCAATTATGGTCGTAAGTCCATAACATCCTGTTTTAAATAATTTTTTTATTCCATTTTTCAACATCATATTTATGTACAAACTATTATCCATCATTAATCATTAATTTTTTATTTATTACTGATTCAGGCCTGCCCGACTGCCACTTCCTTACTACACAACCTCCCTCTCTACCCTCTACTACTTCCCCCTCCTTCATCTCCTTCACTTTACTACTTCCTCTCCTCCTTCTCTACTCCTCCCTTCTTCCACCCTATCTAACCCTCTTATTCCCCTCCTCCTTCTCTACACTTTCCTACCTACTTTCTTCCCTCCTTCTACTCCTCTCTCCTTTTCTTCCTGAAATGGCAGTCGAGCATCCCCAATATCATTTTAAATTTTTTAATTTCATATCTTCAAAAATTACTGTACATTAATAATCAATCCATGTATACAAGTGGGCGGAAAAAAAAATTGAACTTTAGAAGATGGATTAATTTTTAAAATGGACTGTAAGAAGAATGGACATTAAATGTTATGGCAATTGAAGAAATATATAAGTGATAAAAATTTGAGTTCGAGAAGATGGACTGTAATTTTGAGAAATGGACTTATGAAATTTGAAGGAATGTACAAGTGGAAAAAAAATTGAATTTGAGAAGATGGATTAATTTTAAAAATGGACTGTAAGAAGAAGTAATATGTGAAGTTGGTATTGTTTCTTTTCTTTTCTTTTCTTTTTTTTATTATTCTTTCCTATCTTTATTTTTATTGTGAGGAGATCTATAGTTTTAAATTTTTTAAGGTGGGAGGTTATGTATATTTTGTATACTTTAGCTTGTGATTGTTGGTCATAATACCCGGTATTTGCTCTGGGAAGTCTGGGGGGGGGAAGGGGGAGGAGGGGGAGAAGGGGGGGGAAATGAATCAACAAGTCCATGACATCCTGTAAAGCTAAACAGGTAGAACTGTGCTTTCTTTGATTAAAAGCAAACTTATTCTTATAGGGATGACTGCTACGATTTTCATTTGTGTCCAGTTTTAGGATTGTGAGAACTCATGGCAACACCAAGGTCAGAGGTGGTATTCAGCTGGTTCAGACCGGTTCGCCCGTACCGGTAGCAGAAATTGCGGGTGGGCCTGCTCACCCGTCCCGGCACTATGCTGTCCTATTTATGCACATTTTGAAGCCATGCACATGTGTGCAAGCCATGCGTGCGAGCACAGCGCATCCACGCACTCACATTTGTGAACCAGTAGGGAAAATCAGTGAACGCCAACTCTAAAGAAGGTGTCGTGGAATGCAAGTTGCGCGCTGTTGCTTTAAGAACTGACCTGGAAAAATCATGGCTCTTTGCTGTCATTTGCTCTGGAAGCACAATTTACTAGACAACCTTTGGTTTCCCATCGCAATTGCATTAGAAATTCAAATGCAGCGTCTCCATGCCTCCACGTCGCCTATGCCTCTCTTTCCATCGCTTAACTAAAAGCACCATAAATTTCCTCCTGTTTTGGTTCGCAGAGTTGTCTTTACTTTGCTACAGGATTGAACCAAACTGTTCTTCAGTTGTTACGGAGTTCAAATCCCACAAACTTCCAAGTTTTTAGGAATTTTTTGGGGATTGGCGGCTTAATACAATCTAAAGAAAAGAGCAAAGCACCCCCCTCCCTTTCAGCACTGATGATGTTACTTAGTTTGGTGATGAAAGTCTGCAAGAAAACCACCAAGCTCAGAGAGCACCAAGGACCCCACAGTCATCGTCTCCTCCTCCTCCTCTCCATAAGCCCCACTGCCTTGTAGCACTGATGATGTTACCTAGTTTGGTAATGAAACATCTTGCAAGAAAACCACCAAGCTCAGAGAGCGCCAAGGACTCCACAGTTCAACTCCAAGCTACAAATATTCTCTTCTATATTGGTTAGAGTCTACAGGTAGACCTAAACTTATAACCATTCATTTATATTTTTACCGATCCCCTTTTGCGACCTTCTGACAAGCAAAGTCGATGGGGAAGCCAGAGTCACTTAACATCCAGGTTTATTAACTTATCATCTGCAGTGTTTCACTTACCAACTGTAGCGAGAAAGGCCATAAAATGGGGCAAAATTTGTTCTGTCCCCTCCCGGCCTCAGCCACGCGAGCTGGCTAAACGAGCCAGTAATTGAGTTCATGGCTGCTATCAGTCCTGGCAGGGAATCTGCAGCTGCCTGCCAAAGTCTCCCTTATCTTGGGGTTGCCGGGCAACCAGGAAGCCAGCAATCCAGGCCGAATGTTCAGCTCTATTCTCCACAAGTCAAATAGTTCAGCTCACTTCTCCACGAGTCAAATAGTTCAGCTCACTTCTCCACGAGTCAAATAGTTCAGCTCAATTTTTGCTCGTCATGGAGCAGAAGAGCAGCCAGGGCTGCTTTTATACTCTATGGGGTGTGGCTCCGTGACTCAGCACTCTCTAGGCCTGCCCCACCCCTTCCTTTGTTGTAGCCGCCTCTCGTATCTCTGAAACCTAGGGTCCAGCCAGGCCTGATTGCCATCAGCTGGGTCTGGAGGTGTGGCCTGGGGGGGGAAAGAGTCAGGGGATGGAGGCCTCATTATGTCCTCCACCTGGCCTGCCTCTGGCTCCTGGAGCTGAGCCAGAGGAGCTGGTGCTCCAAAGGTAAGTCCTGATGGCTCTTCCCCCTCACTTTCTGAGTCACTTTCTGGCAGGGGGCACGGCTCGGGGGGCGCAGACAAACAAAATTCCTTTAAGAAATATCTCGCTTAGCAGCAGAAATTTTGGCCTGAAACTTTGGTCATAAGTTGAGGACTGTCTTCCACTTGATAACGTAAGGTAGATGTTCTTACCCAGCTCCTCAAACATGACAAACCCTCTGAAGTGAACTCAAAGATTCCTTTATTAGGAGCACCAGCAGCCCTGGCAAAAAGCTTCTTTCTCACTGCAGGCTAACAAGTCTGTCTGGCAGGGAGATGCATAGTTGTTTGCCACACCTATTCATCTCCGCCCCCTGCCTTTTATCTCCAGAGCTAGGGTGGGCTTCACTAGCAGCGGTGGCTCTTCCGTCCCAAGGACTGACCCACAGATTTCCACTGCTCTCCTCTCCTCTGCCTTCTGTACATCCACATGTCAGGCACTGGACCCAGCTGTTCCTCCGCTTCCTCATCAGCCACCTCTAGACCTGGGGGCTGTTGACTCTCCATCTGAGGACTGACGGAAGGCCCAGGCTTTGCCTCTGTCTCTCTCTCTCTGCCAGCTCCATTCCCTCTTCCCCCTCGGAGCACTCAGGTTGCCTTGATGCTGACCCCGACTCCCATGCCTCCTCCTCCTCCTCTGATTCGGCGGTTGGAGGGGCCATCGGTCGACAGGCCACAACACTTAGCAGAAGAAATTTTGGGCTCAATTCCTGGTCGTAAGTCGAGGACTGCATTCTACTTGATAACGTAAGGGAGAAAGCAATTGGCTGCTCATCATCGTGCATTTCTTGGTTTTGTGTATACATGAATTTTACAATAATGTTTGGGAGTTGATGACCAGAGGTTCACCATGAATAATTGAAGTGTAGGTTGTTACTTCTATAAAAATGCAAAAGATCAGAGAGCTGATTTTTTTCTGAAACTTACTGTCCTTGGAAGCTCAAATCAACTTTCTACTCCATTACTTTATAGCAAACGTTCCTCTCCTGACAGCACGAGTACCATTGCTGCTTTTCGCTCTCACCCCCCATAAGTTCATCTTTTATTCTGAAGAATATCCCACTCGAAAATTACATTGGTGGGTCTGGCTGTTGCCAGCAAAATTCAACAGGCTGTCTAACGCTTGAATGGAAAGCTTATTTCTTTTGAGAACTTCTGTCTTTTCCTCGTTTACCTGACACTTGTCAGTGCCTTCCCTGCTGTCGTTCTTTTTTTCTTTCTTTTCTTTTTTTAAACTTTGGTGTCAGTCTTGCATTGTGAGATGTAAGGGCATTGATCACACAATTATCATCGGCTTCGTGACAGCTCAAAGAATTCTTCAGACGGAAAAGTCAGGATGAAGAAAACCAAGCGTATTGTTGAAAGACAACGGTTCAACTTGTGGGGAGTTGGGGGGGGAGGAAAGATGGCAGACTAAGTGTTGCTTTGGGAGCGAGCACCGAAGTAGTAAGACGGCCTGCGTTCTTACAACTTTGGAGGCCCGGAATATCACTTCGAAACACAGCACACAACACAACTCAGCTAGGCACCACTGCTAGCCTGCTTCCCCGAAAATAAGACATCCCCTGATAATAAGCCCAATCGGGGTTTTGAGTGCATGCACTAAAATAAGCCCCCCTCAAAAAATAAGCCCTCCCCGAAAATATTTAAATGCATGCACAGCCAGTCCCTGCCATTTCCTCTGGTTAGGGTTAGGGAGACAGAGCTGGAAATCTGGGCCCCATCTTGCTCCACATGCCCCAAAATAAGAAGACCTCCCCGAAAATAAGGCCATGCGCTTATTTTGGAGTTCAAATAAATATAAGACAGGGTCTTATTTTCGGGAAAACACGGTATCGCTGCTAGTATTATAGATAGTCTTCGAGTTACAACTACAATGGAGCCCAGAATTTGCGTCGCTCGGTGAGACAGTTGATGAGTTTTGTCCCACTTTCTGGCTGCAGTTGTGAAGTGAATCAGTACAGTGCAGTGGTGAAATGTAAAATTACATTTACTACCGGTTCTGTGGGCGTGGCTTGGTGGGGGGGAGGGTAATGTGACTGGGTGGGCATGGCCAACTTTTTTTTTTAACTTTTAAAAGCATTTTTTTCTACAACCTCTTCAGCCGAAGAGATTGTAGAAAAAATGCTTTTAAAAGGCTCTGACGATCCCAGCTGAGTTGCCTGATCGTCAGAGGCTTTTCTTTTCTTTTAAAAGCATTTTTTTTTTGCCTTTAAAAGAAAAAAAAAGCCTTTGACAATCAGGCAACTTAGCTGGGATCATCAGAGGAGCCTTTTAAAAGCATTTTTTTTACAACATCTTTGGCCGAAGAGGTTGTAGAAAAAACATTTTTAAAAGGCTCTGATGATCCCAGCTGAACCGCGCAATCATCAGAGGTTTTTTTGTTTTTACTTTTAAAAGCATTTTTTCAGCCGAAGGAAAAATGCTTTTAAAAGAAAAAAAAAACTGATGATCGCGCAGCTCAGCTGGGCATGGAGGGGGGCAGGGATTTTTGCTACCGGTTCTCTGAACCACCCGCCACCTACCGGATCAGGTGATCCGGTCCTTACTGGGAGCATTTCACCCCTGGTACAGTGGTTACGTTAATGGGGTTGTTAAGTGAATCTGTCTTCCGCATTAACTTTGCTTGCCAGGAGGTCGCAAAACGTGGTCACGAGATCCTCAGATCCTGCAACCGTTATAAATGAACCTGTTGCCATGTGTCCAAATTTTGATCGTAGGACCATGCGGATATCTGTACTGGCCATAAAGTGTGAAAAATGGTCATAAGGCACTGGCATCAGTGCCATTGTAACGTCAAATGGTCACTAAATGAATGGTTCTAAGTCAAGGATTACCTGTGCTATATGTTTAGGAAGAATTAATTCTATAGATGAAAGTCAACTAGTATCTCAGGAACTTTCCTGTCTTTCAGTTAACAGGCAAGGACGATCCAAAATAAAATAGAGTATGATTTCCCTTGAAAACTGAGCAGCTTACTTAAATACAGGTAGTCCTTGACTTACAACTTCCCTCTCCTCCCCAGTAGATAGATTAGTGGCTATGGCTTTGGTGAATGAAGGAGCAAGGGATTGCAAGATTGACTGGGAAACTGTCATGGAACATTGAACCTGAAGATTCCAATCACATTGAAGCAGCCACCCTTTTATTCCCTCAGGGTTCATGGATCCTGTATTTTGAACACGTTCTGTAAATGAGGCCCTTGGCTGAAAAATTGTTGCCCTGAGAGGCACCATTTCGCCTACTTAAAGATCACAATAACAAGAATTCGAGTAGTACTCAGCTGCAATCCTTCGAATAAATATTATTTGATTCCTACCACCCCTTCTAGGTCGTTTGCTTTCCTTTTTTTTTTTCTAATCCAAAAACGATGGCTTTTGAAGGCCGACCCATTTCCAGGTTTCTCTCGACAGTTTCCGTCAACTCCGTCTGAAGTTTTAAAAGCCATCGCTTGGGTCAGAGGGAAACAATTTCTCTTCACAGCGCTACAACTCAGGCGTAGCAACATGGATGTTAAAGCCTTGAGAGCTGCTTTGGTGGCAAAAAAATCCCCCTCTTTCTCGGTTTCCGATAAACATGCCCCGAGGCTGGAGATTTTGCATGCCCGACGCCAGAGTCAGCAGTCGGATTTTTGCAAAGGCTCTGAAGGAAAAAAAAAATCCATTCCAGTATTTATTTAAAGCTTTCGAATCTGGGAAAATAGTGGTGATCCATATCGAAGGGCTCTTAATTCAGGCCTCAGATGACGTAAATTAACTTGGTGCAGTCCAGTTCTCAAGCCACTGCTCTGATTACTCTATTATTATTTTTTTTCATTTGCTAAATTTATTTGCCTCTTATCTTGCTATGGGACTGCAAGTAGTCCTAGATTTAGGATCACAATTGAGCCCAAAATGTCTGTTTGTTAAGTGAGACATTTGTTAAGTGAGCTTTGCCCTATTTTGCAACCTTTCTTGCCTCGGTGGTTAAGTGCTCCCTGCAATTGCTACGTTACTACTACTACAACTACTACAATTACTACTACTACTACTACTACTAATAATAATAATAATTTAATTTCTATACCGCCCTTCTCCCAAAAGACTCAGGATGGTTCACAGCCAGATAAAAACCAACAATAAATAGATACAATACAAATAAAACCCAATATTAAAAAACTTATTCAATTTGGCCCCTAGTTAAAATACATTAAAACCATAAAACCCCATTAAAATTAAAACTAATAATAATAATTCTATGCCAGTCCTGCGCGGAAGAATAAATACGTCTTCAGCTCGCGGCGGAAGGTCAGGAAGTTGTCGAAGTCCTGGGGGAAGTTCGTTCCAGAGGGTAGGAGCCCCTAAACTAATCCGGTTCTTAAGGCTTCCCCACCGTCTTTGCTTGTCAGAAGGTCGCAAAAAGAGATCACATGACCTCGGGACACTACAACCGTCATAAATATGAAGCAGTTGCCAAGTGCCCGAATTATGATGCCCTGATCGTGGGGATGCCGCAACAGTCATGTGAAAAGTCACTTGTCATAAGTCACTTTTTTTCAGTGGTGTTCTAACTTCAAACAATCACTAAATGAACTGTTGTAAGTCAAGGACCACCTGTAAATGATCTTGGTTTATTGCTTCGTGTCTCTCTCACTCTCTCAGACATAAACACACACACAAATAACTGCAAAGGAAATCAAATACTGAGAACTCCACCAGAGGTGAGTTTCAGATATTGTTACCACCGTTTCGTCACGTGCGCACCTTCCGCACATGTGCCCAGCCTTCTGTGCATGCACTTTGCTTGCGCGCATGCCTTCCATACATGCGCTTGGCCTCGATAACGTGGCTAAATAGGACGGCATAACGGCAGGGTGTGTGGGCAGGACCAGCCGCGATCTCCGCTACCGGTTCGCCCGAACCGGTTTGAACCGGCTGAATACCATCTTTGAACTCCACCAATCTCTGAAAAGAACGAATTTGTTTTGACAATGTGTAAGCCATTACAGAACAAACTCGGAAAAGTCTTACACATTGTATGGGGTAGGGGGGCGGGGAAGATAAGAGTAAACCTGTCGATCCTGAAGATTACATACGTGTAGCCTAGGGGTGAAATCCAGCAGGTTCTGACAGGTTCTGGAGAACTGGTAGCGGAAATTTTGAGTAGTTCGGAGAACCAGCAAATACCACCTCTGGCTGGCCCCGGAGTGGTATGGGAATGGAGATTTTGCAGTATCCTTCCACCAGGAGTGGGGTGGGAATGGAGATTTTGCAGTTGCCTTCCCCTGCCACACCCACCAAGCCACACTACGCCCACCAAGCCATGCCCACAGAACTGGCAGTAAAAAAATTTGGATTTCCCTACTGATGTAGCCATATTTTATTTTAGCCTTCGTCTATTTCTTCTTAGTTTTAGGTTTGCAACTAAAGGAACTTAATGGTATTTCAGGCTCGCCGCTCACTTTCTAACTGTTGAAAGAGGGGTTACTTCGATAAAGGGGGAATGTTATGTCTAGGTGGCGTTCGTTTCCCGTGGGAACAGAGAAGATGCCCGCAGATGAAGGAAGGTGGCCTTTGGAGTCACTGGACTGATGGATTGGAAACTGATTGGAGATCAACAACCAACAGAGGAAGAACTAATTAAAAAAAATATTAGAATGTGAGGAGATGGACAAACTTACAAAAGAAATTAAAGACAAAGAGGACACAGAATATTATAAGGTCTGGAGCAAATGGTATGAATGGTTAGAAAATAGGAACGGTAGATAAACAAAAGTAGAGTAAGATAAAACTAAAATATGTGTAAATAATAGGAAAGGACTGTCTTGAATAGCTGATAAACAATGACATCTATATAAATGCTGTATGTTTTGTCTTTCATTTTAATGCGTTTTAAAAATAAAAAACTTTACATTAAAAAAAAGAGAATTGATTGGAGATTGTGACTTGTAGGGAGGTGGGGGAATTTAAAACGTTTGCTTTTTATTGAGTGTAATTCCTGATCCGGGCCAGAGTCGGAATTACACCAAGTCTTTGCCAATTTGATACGTTCCTGATAACTAGACTTTGAAGGAAAATGGATGCTTTGGACTTTATTTCATGGGACATGTTACTTGGAAGCTTGACAAACCAACAAAAAGAAGCAACAGAACTGTCTAAAAATAGACTGGGGAAAGAACAAACCATAGCCCATTACAATTATGAGACAAAAATCCACAACCTGGGAGTGAGTTATGGAACATCCTGTCCTGGGCCAGACAGAAATGCTAAGTTTGAAAGCACAACAAATGTGAACATGAGCTGCGTCTTACAAGGGGCACCTGATATATTAACAGGATAGAGTTTAAATCAGGATAGTTAAAGAGGTAATGTGATATTTAACTGCACTCCTGTCAGGTCCCAAAAATGAGATTCGTATCTGAAAGTTCAGATCAACTGATCTATTGCTAGAAGCCCACGCACAGGAATCTTCTCAATTAAGAATTAACACCTGCTTGGAATTAGATCCGCATCAACGGCACTAAGAGAGAGTTGGACCAGTGGTGGGATTCAAATAATTTAACAACCGGTTCTCTGCCCTAATGACCAGCTGGGTGGGCGTGGCCATGGTGGGCGTGGCTAGGGGGTGTGACAGGCAGCATCTGGTCTCCTGCACACCCCTGGGAGCAAAAACGGGCCATGATGGGGGGGACGCGTACCCCCGTGCTCCGTTTTGGGCCTAGTAAGCCTCCCTGAACTTACCTGGGAGCCAAAATTGGGTGCATGGGGATTCCTGGAAGGGGCGGGGCGTGGCCAGCCAGCAATTTAACTATCTGTTCGTCCAAACTGGCTGAATCCCACCACTGGGTTGAATTTAGTTCATTTGTGACTACTAAGGGATTCTTGGCTGAACCCTCTTTTAACTCCACCTCCAGGTTCTGCCGTCCCTTCTTCGACAATTCCCAAAAATAAGGAATCTGGGGTTTTTTTGTGTGTGTGAGAAATTCTGGCTTTACCGAGCTTGGGGTTCAGAAAAGAGAGTTATATTACACGGAAAGAAACAAATTTATCTTCTTGATGTTAAGGAATGCCATCAAGATTTGCATTTTATCCATTTTCGGAAATGTCTCTTCCAGAAACTGGAGCAAATAGTTTTCTATACAGTTTAGACTTTAGTGGAGTATTTCAGGCATGGATTAATATTTTATTGGCGGTATGTGCATCTTTTTCTTTTTCTCTTTACTTTTTATGTGTAATGCATTTCATTTTGTACCGTATAACATTAGTAATGCTTTATTTATTTTATTTTTTGTCGCTTTGTTACGCCTCGTTATTAAAATGTAAAAATTAAAACAAAACAAAACAAAATCAAAACAGGTTTTTGAGGTGGAACAACCATTTTGTAAAATTGCACAGCTTAGAATTCTTCAAGATTTTCTACTGGTTAAATTTTTTTATGAGAACAAATTTAATTGAAGCTTCGGAGATGAATAAATGGCCTGCAACAGGTGATCATTTGGTTTTCATGCAGTCCCACATTTTGAGATGGATTTTATAGCTGAATAAATAAAAATAAAAAGAAACATGGGTAGCCCTTGTCTTACAATCATTCGTTTAGTGACCGTTCAAAGTTAAAACGGCACTGGAGAAAATAACTTATGATTGTGGTTGTCACGCGTAAGCATCCCCATGGTCATGTAATCCATGATTCACTTAACAGCTGTGGGGAGAAAAGGTCGTAAAATGGGGCAAAAATCAGTTAACCACTGTCTTCCTTATCAATATAAATTTGGGGCTCAATTGTGTCCAAAAGTCTAATGTTCCCTGTATCGAAATATACAATGTGTACAATATACAACGGGTAGAAAGAAAAGCATTTCTTTTTAACAAACACATCCCCAAGTTCAAGCTGCTTTACAAATAAATTAAAGACAGATTTTGCTTACAGCATAGCTATTAACTGAGATGGAATACAAAACAGCCTGATTTGTTCACAAGACTTTCTGTCAGGAAACGGAAAGGGTGACGGGAACATTACAATTCTTTTTTTTTTTTAATTATTATTTTATTTCCCCAAGGGCTGTTTTCCCTCCATTTTGCAACTTAAAGTTGATTTCAAAAGTCGCTTCCGGAGGAAGTTTCATCGATCTCGCCACAAAGGGGCTGCCACAAAGAAGAGAGGTGGGGGGGCGGTGTCAACCTCTTCTCCAAAGCACCTGAAGGCAGGACAAGAAACGGTAGATGGGAACTAAATCAAGGAGAGAAGCAACCTGTGGTGTTTGCTGCCAGAGCTGATAGTTGCCAGCTAATTAAGTCATCGCTCGTGTCTCCCGGACTGCAGAGGGGGACAGAACAACTCTCCTCTCCACTCTATTCTGTTCCATTCTGTTCCGTTCTATTCCATTCTTTTCTGTTCTGTTCCTACTCCTACTCCTACTCTACTCTACTCTCTATTCTGTTCCATTCTGTTCCTACTCCTACTCCTACTCCTACTCTACTCTACTCCACTCCATTCCATTCCACTAAACACCCAACTTTGTTTCTTCCCACTTAAAATTCTCTTCCCCCCCGATACCTGTTCAACCGTGCATCATGATTGGATCCCACACTGAAAACTCTGGAGCCACCCGCATCTTTGCTAACTCTTCTTATTGACTTAATTATCCATCAAAATGTCCAGGCAAAGGTATAATTTTGCATGATACGATGCAGAGATGCCAGGGGATTATAATGGATGGGCGCAGCTGAGCAGATTAGAAGGAGTCATCTCTCAGAATGAGATATCTTTTTTAGCCGCCGCGCATAAACCTTAGGAGTGCATTGCTCAAACATCTGCTACAAACGGCTCCCTAACTTTTCTGCTTGTCACTGGATAGTGTCCTGGGTAAATTAAAACAAAAATCACAACAAAGGGACCAAGGGAACCATTTATGGCTAACCTGAGCCAAATGGAATGAAGTCATCAAAGCGGTACTAATTGTTCCTTAGAAAAAAATCTTAAAGCCAACGTGGGCCATTCCTCATTTTGAAGGATCAACGTGCAATTTGTCCAACGCAGGTCTCTTAAATCAGGCAGGAGGGGGGGGGTCTCAATGTTATCGGACGTGTGGAGGAAAAGGCGAAATGTATTTAGAGGTAGATGAGCTGCTTACCAGAACAAAAGAAAGGAGAATTATAGAGAAGCCGCAGGGGCTATTACTGAAATAGCGGAACTGAGAAAAGCAACCTGAATGGGCTGGAAAGCGATAGAAAGAATAGGCGTTTTTGCCAGGAGTGAAATCTAAAAATTTTCCCTACCGGTTCTGTGGGCGTGGCTTAATTGGTGGGTGTGGCTTGGTGGTCAGGTGACTGAATGGGCATGGCCAATAATAATAAATAATAAAAATAATAAAGTATACATAACTTGGGAGCGCACCGGTCTACCTTCTTTAAAAATAGAGGCACCGGTCTACTAATTGGCTTTTACTGAGAGGCACTGGTCTACCTTCTTTAAAAATAGAGGCACCGGTCTACTAACCGCCTATAGCACTGATCAGCTGTAGTGTGGCCCTTTGAAGTGCCGCGGCAGTCATTTAAGGCCGTTTGCAGCTATATCACCACCGAGAGCTTCAGGGACAGAGAAGAGGAACAGCGAGGCGTGGGCAGTGGGGGAGGGGGCAGGGATTTTTGCTACCGGTTCTCCGAACTACCTGCCCCATCGCTACCGGATCGCGCGATCTGGTCCGAACTGGGAGCATTTCACCCCTGGTTTTTGCCCTTCCCAATCCCTGGGCCACTACCGGGCCTTGAGCCCTTTGGAACTGGGCCACGGAAATGGCGGGCACACGTGTCCCCGCCGCTTGAGCAAATGGAGCTGCATGCACGCAGTGATGACCCGGGGCAGGGCAAATCAATGAGTCCAGGAAGAAAGCAGGAAATCCAGGAGACTTCAAACGTCAGCAACGGCACTCAACGCTCCAGAAATTCAGTGTTTGTTCCCGACAAATGCCCCTCCCCACAGTGTCTCCTTAAGTGTCAGTCCCCAGGTGTGCCTTGTGAAGAGGGGCGAGGCACTCTCCTCCTGAGTAGTTCGGTCAACCTGGGCTGTTCCCGCCTTCTCTCCACTCTCCATGCTCGAGGATCAGGAGGGGGTGGTCCTCGCTCATTGCCTGTCTCTCATGTTTTTTTTTTTATTTGCATTTATATCCCGCCCTTCTCCAAAGACTCAGGGCGGCTTACATTATGTCAAGCAATAGTCTTCATCCATTTGTATATTATATACAAAGTCAACTTATTGCCCCCAACAATCTGGGTCCTCATTTTACCTACCTTATAAAAGATGGAAGGCTGAGTCAACCTTGGGCCTGGTGGGACTTGAACCTGCAGTAATTGCAAGCAGCTGCTCTTAATAACAGACTGTCTTACCAGTCTGAGCCACAGAGGCCCCTGCTTAGTCTCTCTTGGTCATCCTGTCCCCCTTTCTCCCTGCCTACAAGCCACCCCAATTCCCTGGCCTGCCTTGGCCTGTGCCTCCCAATATTCCCAATATTCCAAGCCGCCCCCTCGATCTCCGTCAGCTCCAGTTTTGGCTCATCTTCCTCTGCAGATTCAAACCCCAATGGGGGCATGATATGCACGCTTACCTGTTACACCCATGAAACCAACTCCTCCCCACCCCCAGCTAGTCCGCAAAGCCAGAAATATTGGGGTTCGGCGTGCACATGCCCACATCCATTAATTCAATGCCCTCCCGTGCATGCGCGTGTGACCCCCCCCCGCAACCCCCTCCCCAGCTTTTGACATGTGATAGCAAAAAGGTTAACCCAAGACTTGGGTTAATAAATGGTTTTTGACATGAATTCAGGCGATGGTAGACGTTTAGGAATGTGAGATGTTCCTTCTGTTCTCATCTATTTGAGTACATATTTTTATTTTTTTTAAAAATCTGGTAAGAGCTTACTCACTTATATAGTCAACAGTTTTAAGATAACTTCATTTCTATGCCAGAAAATAACTATGATTATAACTGTTATATAATCTCCCAGCAATGGAAATTCTCTGTCGCTCTCTTTTTTTTAAAAAAAAAAAGGAAAAAAAAAGAAAAAAAATGAGATTGATTTATGGAGAAGCTAAGAATACATGTTGTCCTTTTAAGTGCTGAAGATATAAAAGAAGTTGGCCAATCTTAGAATTACAGTTTAAATATTGATAATATTTAGACACGATCGTGATTGAAATTCCAATTCAAACTTACTCTCTGAATCCTGATGATATTCAACCATAACTACTTTAAATTATATATTATATCTTTGGCTATTTCAATATATCACAAAGATATTTTATTTTGTGTTCAAGAGAGAGGAGGAGGTCTTACCAGGGGCTTTAAAAAGTGGTAGTTGCTGACATAAATCTATTATGGAAATCTTCTAGGGAGTATAAGAGGCCGTAAGGCTGGTTGACGTAGGGTCAATGACCAGGAGACAGGGAGTTCGAGTCCCACTTGAAGAGGTTGTAAAAAAAAATGCTTTTAAAGGGTTAAAACAAGGCTCTGACGATCCCAGCTGAGGTGCCTGATCATCAGAGGTTTTTTTTTTTTTTTTACTTTTAAAAGCATTTTTTAAAGGTAAGAAAGCTGAAGCCTACTAGGCAAAAAATGGGGGATGCAGACAAAAGAGAGAGAGAGAGAGAGAGAGAGAGAGAGAGAGAGAGAGAGAGAAAGAAAGAAAGAAAGAAAGAAAGAAAGAAAGAAAGAAAGAAAGAAAGAAAGAAAGAGGAAAAAGGAGAGGAAGGAAGAACTACAAACCTGGCACTAGACGCAGCTTCAGAGGATAATCCAGGGCTGGCAGGGACCTGGAGATCATCTAGTCCAACCCTGCTCTAGCAGGACATGGGTAGTGAGTTTCTGTCTTTTGACCCCCCCCGTCACATAGCCGCGCCCACCCAGTCACATGACCCCCACCACCAAGCCACACCCACAGAACCGGTAGGAAAGAAATTTAGATTTCACCATTGATATATAGGCCAACGCTTGTAGAATATACCCCCAGAAACCTAAACCATCCCAAACCGGCTCTAGTTTGCGTGGGGAGAACCCATTTTGCACGACCTCGTCCTTTTCCCCCAGTCTGTCCCATTATGCAGGAGAGGCTCCATTGCTCCGGCCGAGATCTGATTCAACTTCTTTGCCCTGATGTACTTTAGCGACAAGACTGCCACCCAAGCGCCGTTCATTTGTTTAGAGAAGCGGATGTTCGGCGGGTACAGCTAAATTCAGGATAGGCATAAAATCAGTAAAAGAAACAAAATCGGAGAGGCATTCAATGCTACAGTTGGAAATCAGGCAACCGTCGACTTTCTCAAGAATTCAAAAGATCGGAATGTGCCTTAATCCAACCTTTTTAGCCATTTATGGGACAAACAATTATACTGATAGAAGAGAATATTTGTAGGTCAGGGTCGAACTGCAGGGTCCTTGCTGTATTCGGCTTGGATGTTTTCTTACAGACGTTTCATAACCCGACTGGGTAACACCATCAGTGTTAGCAGGGAGTGGGGGTTTCAGAGTGGAGGGAGGAGAAGGAGGACTGTGGGATACTTGTGCTCTCTGAGCGTTGTTGTTTCCCGGCAGATGTTTCATTACCCAACTAGGGAACATCATCAGTGCTAGAAGGGAGTGGGGGTTTGTGGAATGGAGATGGGGAAGAGGAGGAAGTAAGGAGGAGGAAGAAGAGAACTGTGGGGTCCCTGGGCTTTGTGAGCTTGGTTGTTTTCTTGAAGATGTTTCATTACCCAACTAGATAACATCATTAGTGCTACAAGGGAGTTGAGTTTGCTCTCTCTTTATAGACAAGCAACTTTCCCGGTCGGTGTTGTTGGGAATACTTTGGTTCCTTGATTAGGCTGTTATTTACTAAATTGGTAGTTCCTTCATTGGGGTATTGTTTATTATCTGGTGTTAATCTCATCTTCTCTGGTTGTCAACTGTTAATCAGTTGCTCTTTTAACATTCGGTCTCTTTTAAACGGTAAGTAAATGTTGTTTAACTGTATGTGCCTGTTGATGGCTGTTTGTCTGAGTGGAACAGCATGATATTTGAAGCGTGAAAAGAAGAAAAAACGAAAGGAGGATCAGTAAAGTTCCCCCTTCACACGAAAGTGGTGAAGATGCTTTTCATGAAGATGCTCATTTTGAAAAACAAAGGTACAGCCCAGTTTAGATATTACATCTGAGAGAGACAGAAGAAAGAGATGGTAAAAACCCATGGAAAAATGCCTCATATATACCATATTTTTCGGACTATAAGACGCAACGGAGTATAAGACGCACCTTAGTTTTTTGGGAGGAAAATAAGAAAAAAGCTGATTAGCAGGTGGATCGGCCTCCAGAATACCCCCAATCAGCCGTTCCCAGAGGTGAATTTTAGCAACAGGTTCCTTGGTTGTGAGCTCTGCGCCTTGCTTTTTTTTTCTGCCTCTGAAACCTTTGTTTCAGAAGCCTTTTTTTCTGCCATTTCAGAGGCTTTTTCTCTGAAGCTCTGTTTCAGAGGCTTTTTTTCCTGCCATTTCAGAGGCTTTTTTTTCTGAAGCTCTGTTTTGGAGGCTTTTTTTTCTGAAGCTCCATTTCGGTTTCAGAGGCTTTTTTCAGTCTCTGAAACCTCCGTTTGAGAGGCTGGGTGGGGCTACATTTGGAGTATAAGACGCACCCAGATTTTCACCCTCTTTTTTCGGGGAAAAAGGTATGTCTTATACGCCGAAAAATACAGTATGAGTATGTGTCAAATAGAAAGCTTTTAAAAGCAAAACAACAACAACAACAACAACAACAACAACAGCTTTTCTTTCTCTCCCAAGCTGCTGCACAGATACAGTGATAAATCCACGGCCTTTGCAAAAGTTACACTCGAGTTTATGTTCGATCAGAATTAACGAGGAAACCCCTTTTTTTAACATCCGAGTCACTTCGTCTGGTCTATTCAGAGAGTCAGATGGGTGCCTCCTTCAATGGCCTCCATGATAAACGGCCTTCCTAAAATCATGTTATTTCACAACTCCGTGCCATTTCTCTTTTTAGCAAACTCAACCCCCCAAGGGCTGTCGAGAGACAAAATGGCTTTCCATAAATTGCCAGGGTTTGGCTGGCATATCTATTCGAGGCAGAAGAAGTGGGAGGAAGCTTCCAGGAGATCATTCGTGGGGAGAAGTTCGCTTGTTCAATTGTTCGCTTCCGACTTTTTCTGCTGTTTATGAGAAAAATAGCTCAAAAGGTAAACCTAACCGAACAATTGTACGTTCGTGTCCCTTCCCAAAGATGAAGGCAGTCAACAAAAGGAGAAGGAAAGGTGTAGAATCGGGACCTCTGCCCTATAATTTCACTAGCCCTATAGAAAATTCCACGTTTCCTAACCAACTGCCAGTTTACCCTATTCATAAAAATTAAGGAGGAACTTTTGATCAAGTACCTCATGGACAAATGGACAGAAGAGGAGGACTTGGGGGTGGGAAGAAAGGACAAAAACAAAATTTCTAACTGGAAGAGTTTGGTTTATTAGCATGGGGCCTCTGGTGACTCAGCAGACTAAGTCTGTCTGTTATTAACACAGCTGCTTGCAATTACTGCAGGTTCAAGCCCCACCAGGCCCAAGGTTGACTCAGCCTTCCATCCTTTATAAGGTAGGTAAAATGAGGACCCAGATTGTTGGGGGCAATAAAGTTGACTTTGTATATAATATACAAATGGATGAAGACTATTGCTTAACACAGTGTAAGCCGCCCTGAGTCTTCGGAGAAGGGCGGGATATAAATTCAAATAATTTAAAAAAAAAAACATCATAAACCCTTGTTGGATTCTTCTCCAACACATCAATTAATCAATTTGCTCACTTCCTTGAAATGAATCCTTCTGCAGGATTGGAGAAGCACAGGAAGGAGATACCAGATACTTGTGGTCATAAGAAGAAGGAATCATGGGAGGAGGAGGGGGAGGAGGAGGGGGGGGGGGGGGAGGGGGGAAAGCGAAGGGGGAGAGGAAGAGAAGGAGGAAGAGGAAGAGAAGCATAAAAAGAAGGAGAAGGAGAACAAGAAGGAGGAAAAAGTGGAGGAGGAGGAAAAAGAGAAATATGAAAAAGTGGAGAAGAAGAGGAGGAGAAGGAGGAGGAAGAGGAGGAGAAGACGGAGAAGGCAGAGGAGGAGGAAGAAGAGAAGGATGAAAAAGTGGAGAAGAGAAGGAGGAGGAGGAGGAGGATGAAAAGTGGAGGAGGAGGAGAAGGCAGAGGAAGAAGAGAAGTATGAAAAAGTGGAGAAGAAAGAGGAGGAGGAGGAGAAGGAAAAGGAACAAGAGGAACAAGATGAGGAGGAAGAATAGGAAAATGAAGAGGAAGACAAAAATTGTCCTTCTCTGAAAAAACCAAAAGCAATCTAAAACGACGTCCGAATAAACAAGAGGACGTTATCGAAAGGCTCCTGTGAGTCCAAAGGACAAAGAGACCATAAAGCAGAAATGGGAGTTTTCTTCTTTTACGAGACTTGCTGCCAATGCCCGTCTTGCGCTGTGATTTTATTGATTTGCTGCAGTATATCAAATTTTAATCATGCTAAAATATAGGCTTCTTCTACGTGCCACCAACAAAGGGCCCTTTCTGCAGGCAACTGATCCTTTTGGAAGTCTCCAGAAACTTTGCAAGAAGGAAAACAGATGGTGGCCCAAAGACCTCCCGTATCCCGTATCCTCAAGGGACATCTGCCTCAACCTGAGAACAGAGCAGTTTATGTCTATGGGAAGATGCATCTCAGACACTGCTCCCTATTAGGCCTGAACTAGGAGCTGATCATGTTCACAGGTGGCAATTACAGCAAGAGCGTTCCACAGGTGGGATCCAAGCAGTGGTGGTGCTGAGGAACATGTTTCCTAACTATTATCAGGTGAAAATCTATCCACGGGGAGAGGATTTCTCTTCCCATCTGTCTCTCATCCATCATTAGAGTTAATTGCTTGAAAAGAGAAGAGGGGAAGGAGAAAGAGAAGGAGAGAGGGAGAGAGAGGGGGAAAGAAGAGGGAGGAGAAGGGGAGAGGAGAGTAAGAGTTAAGAGGGAGAAGGAGGAGGAGGAGGAGGTAAGGAGAAGAAGGAGGAGGAGGAGAAGGAGAAGGAGAAAGAGAAGGGAGGAAAAGAAGGAGAAGGGGAGAGAGGGGAAGGGGAGAGGAGGAGGAGAGTAAGAGGGAGGAGGAGGAGAAGGAGAAGCAGAAGCAGAAGGAGAAAGAGAAGGGAGGAGAAGGAGGAGAAGGGGAGAGAGGGGGAGAGGAGGAGAGTAAGAGGAGGAGGAGGAGGAGGTAAAGGACAAGAAGAAGAAGGAGAAGGAGAAGAGAAGGAGGAGAAGGAAGAGAAGGGAGAGAGGGAGAAGAAGAGGAGGAGAAGGGAGAAGAGGAGGAGAGTAAGAGGAGGAGGAGGAGGAGGAGGAAGAGGAGGAGGAGGAGAAGAAGAGGAGGAGGAGGAGGTGGTGGTGGAGGAGGAGGAGGAGGAGGAGGACAAACTAGAAGAAAGGGAGGAGGAGGAGGAGGAGAAGAAGAAGAAGAAGAAGAAGAAGAAGAAGAAGAGGAAGAAGAAGAAGAAGAAGAAGAAGAGAAGGAGGAGGAGGTGGTGGTGGAGGAGGAGGAGGTGGAGGAGGAGGACAAACTAGAAGAAAGGGAGGAGGAGGAGAAGAAGAAGAAGAAGAAGAAGAAGAAGAAGAAGAAGAAGAGGAAGAAGAAGAAGAAGAAGAAGAAGAAGAAGAGGAAGAGGAAGAGGAAGAGGAAGAGGAAGAAGAAGAAGAAGAAGAAGAAGAAGAAGAAGAAGAAGAAGAAGAAGAAGAAGAAGAAGAAGAAGAAGAAGAAGAAGAAAGATCTGCACATGGCTTGGATTGGCTTTCAGAAGGCATTTGTCTCATTGTCACGCAACCGGGTTTTAAAGTATTTGGAAATGACTAGAGTGGGAGATAACATGAAAAATATTTTCAAAAGCCAATCGGCTGGTGGAAAATGCAGCTGGTGAGCAAATCACGCAACTTAACATCAGAAGAGGAGCAGTCCTTCTCGCCATGACAATTCATAACATCGGTGTTTCCACTGTCAATAATTTTGAATAAAACATGGCAATGGAGATGAGACATCCAAGGGCTCAGTCAAGGTTTTCCCACCTCTTGCCTGTGAATAAGCTGAAACTATAAGCAAAGCCACAGTTGCAAACTGAGTTATTACACCACCCGCATCCATGTCGTTCTATCGATAGCCTTGCATTTGCTCCAAACACAGGATATTCAGATGTAACGTTGTAGGCTGAACCAACAAATGAAGAAATTAAAAAAACAAACAAACAGTAGGCTGTTAGCCAAACACGCTAAGGGTAGCCAAGAAAATATCCTAAAACCAGTGGTCGGTTGCACATTATGTTGCTACCAGTTCGCCACATGTGCACAGTCGCTTCATGCGCCCACTTGCCTTCTACGCATGCGCCCGGCCTTCCGCGCATGTGCTTTGCTCACACACGCGCCTTCCGTGCATGCGCCTTGCCTCAAAAACGTGCCTAAATAGGATGCTATACAGCCAGGGTGGGTGGGTGAGCCCACCCGCAATTTCCACTACCAGTTTGGGCGAACCGGTTGGAACTGGCTGAATACCACTTCTGCCTAAAACCACCAAAGGAAGGAAGGCGGGATTAAATTCAATGATTCCTCTCTCCCTCCCCTGTCTACCAGAGTTTCCCCAAATTCAGATTCATCGCGTGGATGACACTATCTTAACCATCTCGTCCTCTGCTGCCCCTTTCTCCTTCTGTTTTCCCTGGGGGGTCACATGAACCCCTTTTGCGACCTTCTGACAGGCAAAGTCAAAACCAGGTACACCTAACAACCCGTGTTAACTAACTTAACAACTGCAGCGATTCACAACTGCGGCCAGAAAGGTCGTAAAAATGGGATGAAACTCACTTAACAGC
Source organism: Ahaetulla prasina (assembly GCF_028640845.1). Classification (NCBI taxonomy): domain Eukaryota; kingdom Metazoa; phylum Chordata; class Lepidosauria; order Squamata; family Colubridae; genus Ahaetulla; species Ahaetulla prasina. The sequence goes on along the minus strand of NC_080546.1, from coordinate 6,694,275 downwards.
TGTCCTGCCCAGCAATGGAAATTTGGGGTTCGATTTCGGCCGTCAGTCCAATGCAAGGAATATCGAGGAAGGAGGAAACCCAACATTGACAATCGATAAACAATGTTTGGCCCAAAGGGGGAAGGTTTTTTGGTTTTTTTTTTACAGCACCGTGTTTTACTATTTATAAGTCTTTAGGCCTAAAGGGAGAATTCTTGAAGACAGAAATCCAGCGCGCCTTCATTTTTCTCCATTTACGGCACTCCCTGTATCCGAGGGGCAGTCTAATCATCACCCAACGTATTTCTTAATCCATTCGTGTCAACGGGCGCGTACGGGGACATCTCTCTGGCACGTCGCCTGGTGCAAGCAGCCACACAGCTGAACTCTCCCCAGCTGGCAACGTTTTCAAGAGGAACTCACCGGTGGAAGCCGGGGAGGTTATTGACAAGTCGCAAGAAATATAGTTTAGCCCTTAATCAACTGGATGCAGTCCAGCCTTGCTGCACAACATCCTACAAGAGCTACAAGTCCTACAAGAGCTAAATTGGACAAGTCAGTAGATTTCCATTAACCGGTTAAACCTGAAGAAGTTTCTCCTGGGAGAAACTTGTTGTTGTTGTCGTTGTTTTATTCCTTTACTATGGTTATGTTTACATTTTTTTTAAAATCATTTTTTCCCACCATTTTATTGTTGTCAGCCATCCAGTCTAGCCCATGGCAAGGATAGAGGGCAAATAAATTTAACGAACAAGCAAAGAAAGAAGGGAGCAAAGAAGGAAGGAAGGAAGGAAGGAGAGAGAGAAAGAGAGAAAGAAAGAAAGAGTGCCAGAAGAGTAAAAAGAAGGTTCTTCCAATTTTCTTTGAAGCAAATATAAGTACAGTTACAAAAGTCTCTCACTATATGATTGCAAAAAAGCTAACCTTATCTATTATCCAATTATTCAAGGGGTAACCCCATTTTTATGCAATCAGGACTTTCTAGTCAGTTAGAAAGGTAAATATTGTCTTTTCTCTGATCAAAAACATTTATCTCAACAAGTTCTATGTTCTTCATCATCCATTCCATAAGGAAGGAAGGAAGGAAGGAAGGAAGGAAGGAAGGAAGGAAGGAAGGAAGGAAGGAAGGAAGGAAGGAATCAATCCAAAGCTTTCTCTCTCTCGTTTTCCATATCAAGACATAGGATCTTATTTTATTTATTTTTCAGTGATGCTCATAACTTAAGAATGCAAGTTGTATAATGGCGGTTTTGGTGGAATCGGGTAACTTAAAGGATCTACATTCTACTGGTCCTGAAACAGTTGACTTTGGATTTAAAATGTCCTTGGGTTGGCCTGAGAGGTCAAGAAGGGACCGTGGATAAGATTTGAAAGTTAAAATTCTTGCAAATTCTTAGGGGACTGGAGGCTAAAACATATGAAAAACGGTTGCAGGAACTGGGTATGTCTAGTTTAATGAAAAGAAGGACTAGGAGAGACATGATAGCTTTGTTCCAATATCTCAGAGGCTGCCCCAAAGAAGAGGGAGTCAAGCTATTCTCCAAAGCACCTGAGGGCAGGACAAGAAGCAATGGGTGGAAACTAATCAAGGAGAGAAGCAACTTAGAACTAAGGAGGAATTTCCTGACAGTAAGAACAATGAAGTAATTAAAATAGATTTCTGAGTAAGATCCAGTGTACTAATGGTCTATTTGGATGAAGGGCCTGACATAACAAAGACAGCTTTAAACTATTTTGGCATAATCAATTAATATTAAAAAATGCCTTTTCTCCCTTCTCTTTTCTTCATCCTCTTCTTTGAAGGAGATGCAAAGATAAGTCGGTGTAAGAGGCAACTCCTACAGAGGTCTACCAAGATGGTTCAGTCTCTTTAGAATGTAGAATATCAGAGTTGGAAGGGGCATTGGAGGTCTTCTAGTCCAACCCCCTGCTTAGGCAGGAAACCCTACACCACTTCAGACAAATGGTTATCCAACATCTTCTTAAAAACTTCCAGTGTTGGAGCATTCACAACTTCTGGAGGCAAGTCGTTCCACTGATTAATTGTTCTCACTGTCAGGAAATTTCTCCTTAATTCTAGGTTGCTTCTCTCCTTGATTAGTTTCCACTCATTGCTTCTTGTCCTGCCTTCAGGTGCTTTGGAGAATAGCTTGACTCCCTCTTCTTTGTGGCAACCCCTGAGATATGCTATCATGTCTCCCCCCAGTCCTTCTTTTCATTCAACTAGACATACCCAGTTCCTGCAACTGTTCTTCATATGTTTTGGCGTCCAGTCCCCTAATCATTTTGGTTGCTCTTCTCTGCCCTTTTTCTAGAGTCTCAACATCTTTTTTACATCGTGGAGACCAAAACTGGATGCAATATTCCAAGTGTGACCTTACCAAGGCATTATAAAGTGGTATTAACACTTCACATGATCTTGATTCTATCTCTCTGTTTATGCAGCCTAGAACTGTGTTGGCTTTTTTGGTAGCTGGTGCACATGGCTGGCTCATATTTAAAAGACTGTCCACTAGGATTCCAAGATCCCTCTCACAGTTACTACTATTGAGCGAGGTACCACATATACTGTTTATTTATTTTATTTTTATTTATTTATTTATTATATATATAAGCATAAGCATGAAATAATTATACAGTATATAAGCATATATATAAGTATGTAATAACTATGTTAATTGGATATAACGAAAGGAAACAATAGGACAGGAATGGAAGGCACGCTTGTACTCTTATGCATGCCCCTTACAGACCTCTTAGGAATGGGGTGAGGTCAACAGTAGATAGTTTTTGGTTGAAGCTTTGTATAAACTCTTACCTGTGGCATTTTGTTTTTCTTGCCTAAATGTCGAACCTTACTTTGTTTCGTAGTACACTTGAATGCTGTCTCTAGTCGTTCATGCAGACGTATGGACAATGGACTGATATTGATTTTATTTTATTCTCTCTCTCCCTCCCTCCCTCTCTCTCTCTCTTTTGCAAACGTTCCATTAGCTAATGGAAAAGTTAGGACAGTTGGCAGCTTCTCTCTGATGCTGCTGTGTTGTCTAATGAGTTGCTTATCACCAAGCAAGATCTGACAAGGATTGTCAGCTACTCCTTGTTAACAACGGCAAAACATTCCTGAGTGTGTAGAAAGAGACATGGGATGTCACATGCCACCCACCACTGTAATGCGTTAATTTGCAACCCATCATCTCATTTCGTGTGATTTCGTGATGGCATTTGTCTTTCAAGTCCCCCGCCCCACCCATGGGAACCTACAGAGAAGATTACCGATAATCCTTCTCCTTCGTAATACAGGTAGTCCTCGACTTGTGATCGCAATTGAGCCCAAAGTTTTCACTGCTAAGTGAAACATTCGTTAAGTGAGTTTTGCCCTGTTTTACAACCTTTTTTTTTTCTTACCAGAGTTATTAAGTGAATCGCTGCAAGTGTTAAAGTTAGAAACACGGTGGTTAAGTAAATGTGGCTTCCCCATTGACTTGGCTTGGCTTTCTGATTTTCCTTTAAGATGTTTCGCATCTCATCCAAGAAGTTTTAAGTTTTAACTGTAGTTTTAAGTTTCAAGTTTTAACCGTAGTTATAGTTTACTTAAAGTGAGAACTGAAGAAGCTTCTTGGATAAGAAGCAAAATATCTTAAAGGAAAATCAGAAAGTCTGTTTGCCTTTAAAATAAAAGCACATTTGGATCCATCCATCCATCCATCCATCCATCCATCCATCCATCCATCCATCCATCTATCTTTCTTTCTTTCTTTCTTTCCCTCCCTCCCTTCCTTCCTTTCTTTCTTCCTTCCTTTCTTTCTTTCTTTCTTTCTTTCTTTCTTTCTTTCTTTCTTTCTTTCTTTCTCTCTTTCTTTCTTTCTTTCTCTCTTTCTTTCTCTCTTCTTTTCCTCTTTCATTCTCTTTCTTTCGTTCTTTCCTTCCTTCCTTCCTTCCTTCCTTCCTTCCTTCCTTCCTTCCTCTTTCTTTCCTTCTTTCTTTCCTTCCTTTCTTCCTTCCTATTATGTTCTTTCTTTCCCTCTCTGTCTCTCTTTCTTTCTTTTTCTGTCTCTCTTTCTTTCTCTCTGTCTTTTTCCTTCCTTCCTTCCTTCCTTCCTTCCTTCCTTCCTTCCTTCCTCCCTCCCTCCCTCCCTCCTCCCTTCCTCCCTCCCTCCCTCCTCCCTTCCTCCCTCCCTCCCTTCCTTCCCACTCACTCTCAGTTACTCTGGGCGGCTGACAAAAATAAAAACCCAATATACAAACAATAAAAAACAATACACCCCCCCCCCGCACTTTCCCCACAGCAACAATCCATCAAACAAGGCTCCATCCCAACACTCGTTGGCAAAAGCAGGTTTATCAGGACCTCTGTGGGCACACTAGCCGTCACCCCAGCCCAGCTCCACCATGCATGCGTGCATGCCTCCCGCCGGCCAGCTGTTCTTCGGGTCTCTGCCGCGCATGCACAGGACGCATGCGAGGGACATGCACGTGCATGTGCGCAGGGGGGGCGTTCGCATTGCATTTTGGGGTTTCGCACACACACTTTGGGCACTCGGCACCAAAAAGGTTCACCATCACTGGTATATGCAGTAGCTGCTTTGTTACGCCATGCCTTTCAGTCTGTTTTTCTTGAGTTAATCATAAAGTATAAAAAAAAAAAACACCCTTTTTTCACTGGAGCAGGGGTCTCCAACCTTGGCCACTTTAAGCCTGGCGGACTTCAACTCCCAGAATCCCCCAGCCAGCAAAGCTGGCTGGGGCATTCTGGGAGTTGAAGTCCGCCAGGCTTAAAGTGGCCAAGGTTGGAGATCCCTGCACTAGAGCGTTGATTGTCTGTGGCTCCAAAAGAACCAGTTGGGCGGTCCTTGTAGGAAGGTCCAACTTACCTCCACCAACTTGTTGGCGTGTTCACGGAACACTTGTGCGTATTCTTTCACTTCTTTCTCGTTGCCGCTCTTGGCTGCTTCGATGAGGACCAGCAGCGGGACGTTGGTCTCCAGGAAGGAGTCCGATATGTGGTCCATCACGGCTTTCCGCAACTGTGGAAAAAGCAAACGCAGAAAAATGGGAGGTGGGTTCCGCTGTATCTGGAAGGCAGCTTACAACCAGACAGCTCTATTATTCGAACTTTACTTTGTATTAGAATTACTTTTTTTTTCTTTCTTGGGAGCAAAATTTTTTTATTTTCCATAATAATTCCCACAATTTGACCAGTGTACAATACAATCACTTATCCAAGAATCAATCAATCAATCCTATACTCAAATTATACTCAATTAGAATTACTTTTGAGCAGTGGTGAAATTCAATTTTTTTTTTAACTACCGGTTCTGTGGGCGTGGCTTGGTGTGGCTTGGTGGGTGTGGCACGGGAAGGATACTGAAAAATCCCCATTCTCCCCCCCCCCCCGACTCCTGGGGGAAGGATACTGCAAAATCCACTTTCCCTCTCCACTCCTGGGGGAAGGATATTGCAAAATCTCCAGTCCCTCCCCACTCCTGGGGGAAGAATACTGCAAGATCCCCATTCCCTCCCCACTCCAGGGGAAGGATACTGCAAAATCCCAATTTCCACCCCACTCCTGAGGGAAGGATATTGCAAAATCCCCATTCCCTCTCCACTCCTGGGAGAAGGATACTGCAAAATCCCCATTCCCTCCCCACTCTTAAGCCAGCCAGAGATGGCATTTGCCGGTTCTCCAAACTACTCAAAATTTCCGCTACCGGTTCTCCAGAACCTGCTGGATTTCACCCCTGCTTTTGAGTCTTTTGTTGGTGCAGGTAGTCCTCGACCTACGACCGTAATTGAACCGAACATTTCTGTTGCTAAGGGAGACAGTAAACTTTGCCCTGTTTTCAGTGGTGGATTTCACTTACCTTTGCTACTGGTTCCCTGTGCAGGGGCAAAAGCTTCTGTGCATGCGCAGAGCGTATTTGATGGGCAGAGCCTCCCGCCGCTGCTACTACTGGTTTGCCCAAACCGGGACGAACCGGTAGCAACCCACCACTGTCCATTTTAGGACCTTTCTTGCCGCCACGGTTAAGTGAACCACGGCGGTTGTTAAGTTGGCCACATGGTTGTTAAGTGAATCTGGCTTCCCCCACCCATTGACTTTGCTTGTCAGAAGGTCGCAAAAGGGGGTTATGTGACCCTGGGACAATGCAACCGTCATAAATAGGTTAGGAGTCACCTTTTCTGGAGAATCAGCTGGTAACTCTTTTTGCAATCTTTCCAGTGGTCAGTAATGGTCTCTCTCTCTCTCTCTTTCTTCTTCCCTCCCTCCCTCTCTTTCCCTCCTTCCCTTTTTCCCTTCCTTCCTCTTACCCTCCCTCTCTTTCTCTCTCTCCCCCTCCCTTCATCTCTCTTTCTCCCTCTCCCTCCCTCTCTTTCTCTCCCTCCCTTCCTCTGCCTTCCTTCCTCTTTCCCTCCCTCTTTCTCTCCCTCCCTCCCTTCTTATCTTTCTCTCCTTCCCTCTGAACCTGTCGTAAGTACATGTCAGTTGCCAAGCATCTGAATTTTGATCATGTGACCGGGGGTGCTACAATGGTCGTAAGTGTGAAAAACAGCCATGAGTCACTAAATGAACTGTTGTAAGTCAAGAACTGCCTGTATTGACCCTGTGGCTCCCGAGGACATGGACAGGTTGCTGGGGCGGCTGAATGCCACCACATGTTTATTGGACCCGTGTCCCTCCTGGTTGGTGGAGGTAGAGTAGAGTAGAAAAGGAAGGAAGGAAGGGAGGGAGGGAGGGAGAGGAGGAAAGAGGGAAGGAAAGAAGGGAAGGAGGGAGGGAGGGAGAGGAGGAAAAAAGGAAGGAAGGTAGAGTAAAGAAGGAAGGAAGGAAGGAAGGAAGGAAGGAAGGAAGGAAGGGAAGGAAGGAAGAAGAAAAGAAGGGGGGAGAGGAGGAAGGAAGGAAAGAGGACGTATAAGAAAAAAAACAAACAATGGCTTGCTTCAGAAAGTCTTTTGATGAAGGTCTAAGATTTCTTTTAAGGTCAAAATCAAACTTCGGTAGGGCTTTTTAATGTCATGAAATGTTAATTACACGCCACACATTAAAAAAAACATTTTAAGGTATCTTTTGGATCCTATTTCTAGCATGCACCTGGAATCAGTCAACTGCATTAAACATTTTTTTTTTTTAAAAGGCAACTAAATTGCAAATTCTTGTTCGTTTGTTTGTTTGTTTTACAAATTACATCACCGCCTCTCCTGTCCTTGCTAAATGAAGTCCATCTTCACTGAGGGAATTTTTTTTTTTTAATTAACGCTGAAGTCTAATGCAAACAAATATTTCGCAATCTCCTTCCGAACTGGAGTCTCGCAATGCCCTCGTATGGACCGCAGAGAGGGCAGCTGATAGATAGATAGATAGACAGACAGATAGACAGATAGACAGATAGATAGATAGATAGATATAGATATAGATATAGATATATCATCTATCTATCTATCTATCTATCTATCTATCTATCTATCTATCTATCTATCTATCTATCTATCTATCTATCTATCTATCTATCTATCTGTTGTGTCTTGCCCGCTCTCACCGCAGCCGGGGTCTGCTTATCTGCTTCCGAACGCTGAAGAATGTCCTCCCAGCCCCAGCCCTGGCTCCATGCCCAGACAGGCTGAGGAGGGGGCATCTCCCGGCCCCAGCCCTGGCTCCATGCCCAAGCAGGCTGCAGAGGAGGGAGCACCCCCCCGGCCCCAGCCCTGGCTCCATGCCCAGGCAAATGGAGCAGCTAGACCCCTCCCCCTCCTCCACAGCATGTGAGCCTGAGGAAAGTTTATTTCCAACAGCTGCTGATTGGAGTGACCCTCGCATCAGAAGACTGGATAGGCGGAGGCAACAGAAGGAAGGGAGGGGCAGGCCTTAATGAGTGCTGAGTCATGGAGCCACACCCCATGGCCTATATAAAGGATCTGCTTTCTGGCAGTCTCTGAGTCAGGCAAAGTCGAACTTATCTTGCTGAAGTCACTTACTGGTCTCCTGCCTGCTCTGAGGACTTTGCTAGGACTTTGGGCAGAGCTGCAGAGGCAAGCCTGATTCGGATTTCCCTGACCCGGCCGTCAGCGGAGGAGTGGGACACGACACTATCTATCTATCTATCTATCTATCTATCTATCTATCTATCTATCTATCTATCTATCTATCTATCTATCTATCTATCTATCTATCTCTTTGCATATGCAAAGAGATATACCCAACATTTCACAATCCGTCCACAACAATCCAGAAGGGAGGCCTGACAAAATCATTTGTTAACCGTGACAGGAGTGTGAACATAAGGGGGTTCTTTTTAATAGTTTGAACAGTAGCATGACAAGAGAGTATTAATTGTCGTCTTCCAACAAGATATTCAAAGGTATCAGCTCTGTTTTACCCAATTAGGGCCAGTCATCAAAGTAAACAACTGTTAAGGGATTACTGAGCTTGTACATCAGAAAGGTTGGCGGTTTGAATCCCTAATGCAGGTCTCGCAGGTGAGCAGTGGGGTTGGATTAGATGACCTCCAAGGTCCCTTCCAACTTTGTTACTGTTATTTTTTTAAATCTGAGACACTCCCTGCCCCAAGTCTTGGTGGGGAAGGGAGGAGATCAGTGATGGGATTCAAATCATTTAAACAACCGGTCCTCTGCCTTAATGACCGATGGGGTGGGAGTGGCCATGGTGGGCGTGGCCAGGGGCATGTGACAGGCAGCACTCAGCTTCCTGCACCCCCCTGGGAGCAAAAATGGGCTGTGGCGGGGGGTGTGTGCTGCCCTCTGCGCTCCATTTTGGGCCTAGGAGGCCGCCCTGCAGCCTCCTGGGAGCAAAAATGGGCTGCGGGGGGGGGGGCACCCCCACACCCCGTTCTGGGCCTAGTAGGCCACTTTGCAGTTATCTGGGAGCCAAAATGGGGTGTGTGGGGACTCCTGGAAGGGGCGGGGAAGGATGGGGCCAGCAAGAAATTTAACAACCGGTTCGCCTGAACCGGCTGAATCCCACCACTTGATAGGATCGATTTGCCTTCAGACAGATTCTATCCACCTAGGTAGGATCGATGTGCCTCCTATTCATCCAATGGGAAAAGTACCTAAAATCGCTTTGAGATGGGTAGTGTAAAAACGTACTAACTAATATAAAAATAAATAAAATAAGATTCCTTATGTTATTTAGATTCTCCTTTCGATTTCTGAAAGGCGGGTGAGCAGGGATTTTAGGGCTGGCCGCCATTTAAAAAATGATTTTGAAGAAGAACACAGCCCTTCTCGGTTATTCATTAAAATAGCTATGTCTTTTTAAAAAAATTTCTTTAGCTTTCTTCAAAAGCTTAGTGCTCAAGGACTAAGGCCTCCACAGTCCCCCTCTTCCTCCTCCTCCTCTCTGCAAACCCTGCTCCTTTCTACCACTGATGACATTGCCTAGTTGGGTCATGAAACGTGTTGTGACTCTGGCTCCCGAGCCTGCCCTCACGGAGGAGGATGACTCTGAGAGTGAGGGGGAGGAGCCGACAAGGCCTCCCTCTCCAGGTCCCTCCTTTCTGGCAACACCTCAGGTTCCAGCTGAAGGCCAGGAAGAAGGCGTGTCGGAGCCTAGACAGACAGAGGGCGAGGAGGATCAATCTTGGATTGATCCCGGGCAGCGCCGGAAGGCGAAGCGTGCGCAGCAAAGGAAGAGGTGTGGCAGGCCCAGAGATTGCTGAGTCACTGAAGGGGATAAAAGCCGGTGGAGTTGCTGTGTAGCCCCTGTGACGGACAAAAACTGCAAAGCATGAACTTCGGATCGGTTGTTTTTGAGTTAAGGCCTGGACTGTGTGAAGGAATTATTCTGTGTACTCTTGGCTGCCCCGGCAACAGCCTACGGACAAGTGGACTCCCGTCTCTGACAGTGATAAGGAACTTGGCAGGCATTTGAACTGTAGCTGCCAAGTCTTTTATCCACAAAGGAAATTCAGGCCGGTTGTAGAATAAATGACTGTTAGACGCAGGCTCCTGCGTTCTTCTCTGTGAGGTGGGGAGGGGGACAGAACAAAACATCTGCAAGAAAACCACCAAGTTCAGAGAGCACCAAGGACTCCCTGCCAGTTCAACCCTGAGCTACAAACATTCTCTTCTCCCATACCTGTCTGCATATTAACCCAAGTCAATAAATTGCACATTTGTAGGATTATTTCCCACGTAGTTCTAGAACCCAGAAAGACATAGAAAAGCCTTTTCTATGATGCCAAAGAATCTTTTAATCTCTTTGCAAACTAGAGTAGTCCTGTTGTATTGCTTAGCTCCCATTCTAACTGCATTTCAGGAGTTTAGAAAACAATGATTTTCAAGGTTATATCATTATTTCTCCTCGAACACATGCAGACACACAGGGGTAGATTACTAATTGCAGCGGCAAAGGGGATTAAATAGCCTGGTGGGGACAGAAAATGTTAATGCCACAGTGGGAGATTGAGGGCTCTTACTGACTGTTCAACTTTTATCAAGAGTGGGTCACCCTAGACCAGCGGTTCTCAACCTGTGGGTCGCGACCCCGTTGGGGGTCGAATGACGATTTCCCAGGGGACGCCTAAGACCATCGGAAATATGGGAAGTATACTTGCGAGTCGAAGAATCGCGCTCCAATGGTTGACTCCACAAGCCAGCTGCAGGCTCTTCAAATCGCTAGCCGAATTCGGCTTCAGGCGCGATGAATTAAAAAAGAGAGAAATCTTTGCTCTGATGTCTCCCTCTCAAGCCAGCTGCAATCACTCCCAATCGCTAGCCTCATCTGGCTTCAGGCGCCATAAACTTAATAGGGGAGGAGTCTCCGCTTTAATGCCTCCGTCCTCAAGGCAATCGCAAGCAGTTCAGATCGCTAGCCAAGACGGCTTCAGGCGCGATAAATTCAAAACGAAAATAATTTTACGGTTGGGGGTCGCCACATCGTGGGGAATTGTATTAAAGGGGTCGCAGCACTATAAAGGTTGAGAACCACTGCCCTAGACCTTTTCGCTAGTAAACATTCAGCAAAGCTTTTGTTAGCGATGGGGGGAAAAAACCCAGGGTTGCCAGTCAAAGTTTTCTCTGTTGAATGTGTGGCATCAAAAGTTACCATTGACAACACATTTACTTGTCGCTATTGAGCAAGTATAATCAAGTATCGAGCGGCATGAACAAAACTGAGACTTTTAAGGGCAGGTTAATAACACCTGAAGATAGAAATTGCATGTAGGGTTTGAGACTGGGGAAGGGGGGGGGAAACTAGGAAGTTTGCTTTTTATATGTGTGTGTGTGTTTGTATACATATACACACATATATATGGTATATGTATAAGTCGGTGTGTGTGTCTGTGTGTGTGTTTCATGTCTACAATAGTTTCATGTCTACTCTGTCCCTACAATTTGGGTGGCTGCCCACGGAACGCCAAATTGTGCACTGATTACGTTATCTAGTTGGGTCATGAAATGTCTGCAAGAAAACCACCAATCTCAGAGACCACCAAGGACCTCATCGTCTTCTTCCTCCTCCACTCTGCAAGCCTACTCCCATCTAGTACTGATAACGTTACCTAGTTTGGTCATGAAACGTCTGCAAGAAAATCACCAAGTTCAGAGAACAAACACCGAGGACCCTACCCTTCAGCCCTGAGCTACAAATATTCTCTTCTGTTGGGAAATAAGTTTTAATGTCATTAACATGGATCATGTCATCTATGTCTGTCTGTCTACCTACCTACCTACCTACCTACCTACCTACCTACTGTCTTCTCTTTCTCTCTATCCATCCATCCATCCATGTCTGTCTGTCTATTTTCCATCCATCCTTCCATCCATGTCTGTTTTATCTATCTCTATCTATCTATCTATCTATCTATCTATCTATCTATCTATCTATCTATCTATCTATCTATCTATCTATCCATCCATCCATCCATCCATCCATCTACCTATCTATCAAATAACCATTTGTCTGAAGTGGTGTAGGGTTTCCTGCTTAAGCAGGGGGTTGGACTTGAAGATCTCCAAGGTCTCTTCCAACTCTGTTATTCTATTCTATTCTATTCTATTCTATTCTATTCTATTCTATTCTATTCTATTCTATTCTATTCTATTCTATTCTATTCTATTCTATTCTATTCTGTTCTGTTCTGTTCTGTTATATTCTAATTCCTATTCCTATTCCTATCCTATCCTATGCTATCCTATTCTACAATAGCTGCCCAACTTGTTCTAATTGCAACTTTGATAAACATATGTTTGGATTAACCAGAAGTAAACCCAAACATAAATTTAATCCAAAAGAAGGTCTAGGGGAGACATGATAGCAGTGTTCCAATATCTCAGGGGTTTCCACAAAGAAGAGGGAGTCAAGCTATTCTCCAAAGCACCTGAAGGCAGGACAAGAACCAATGGGTGGAAACTTATCAAGGAGAGAAGCAACTTAGAATTAAGGAGAAATTTCCTGACAGTTAGAACAATTAATCAGTGGAACAACTTGCCTCCAGAAGTTGTGAATGCTCCAAAACTAGAAATTTTAAAGAAAATGTTGGATAACCATTTGTCTGAAATGGTGCAGGGTTTCCTGCCTGGGCAGGGGGTTGGACTAGAAGATCTCCAAGGTCCCTTCCAACTCTGTTATTATTAAGTCAAACCACCAAGTAGTCAATCCATCCAGCAGGGCTATATTATCTATTATCCTACTCCTCTTTTCTTCTTTCCTATTATCGATTTCCTTAGCTTCTTATGACTGTAACTTTGTTGTTTGTTTCTCACAATTTATGTTGATTGCCTTTATTTAGCATCCTATTAAGATTTATGCTGTTTGCTTATTTAGTATCCTACGACCATCACTGAGTTTGTATCTTATGATTTATGACAGTTGCATTTTGTGATTATGGTCACGATTTATCACTTGTTGCTTTGTAGGTACACGGAGAGCTGATGCTCCAGAGACAAATTCCTTGGGTTTCCAATCACACTTGGCCAATAAAGAAATGAAATAGAAATTCAATTTCATTTCAGTTGTTAATAAAGTAACATCGCCTTTGGGTGTCTGAGATTCTCAGATTCAGGAGATTCTCAGTCATGCAGCTCCTGGTTGTCCTAAAGATGCTTTTTTTCAAGAGGTAACTGGATTTTCTGGTTTTTCTTTGAAGACGTTTCGCTTCTCATCCAAGAAGCTTCTTCAGCTCTGCCTGGATGGCGGGGAAGGGAAGGAGTTATATTGATAATGGTTTCTGTAGACTACATGAATTATTAGCACTATTCAGGTGACTCTGAGGACGCAGATATTATTATTATTATTATTATTATTATTATTATTATTATTATTATTATTATTATTATTATTAATTTTATTTTTTGCATTTATATCCCGCCCTTCTCCGAAGACTCAGGGCGGCTTACACTATGTTAGCAATAGTCTTCATCCATTTGTATATTATATACAAAGTCAACTTATTGCTCCCAACAATCTGGGTCCTCATTTTACCTACCTTATAAAGGATGGAAGGCTGAGTCAACCTTGGGCCTCGTGGGGCTTGAACCTGCAGTAATTGCAAGCAGCTGCTGTTAATAACAGACTGTCTTAGCAGTCTGAGCCACTCAAGGACCCTTAAACCTCCAAGTGCTTCAACAACCCTCTAAAAGGATGCAAATGACCAAGTTATCTGCAAGGAGTATAAATCCTTCCATTCCTCACCATCCAGTCAGAACTGAAGAATCTTCCTGGATGAGAAGAGAAATGTCTTCAAAGAACTGGGTGTGTCTAGTTTAATGAAAAGAACGACTAGGGGAGACATGATAGCAGTGTTCCAATATCTCAGGGGTTGCCACAAAGAAGAGGGAGTCAAACTATTCTCCAAAGCATCCGAGGGTAGAACAAGAAGCAATGGGTGGAAACTGATCAAGGAAAGAAGCAACTTAGAACTAAGGAGGAATTTCCTGACAGTTAGAACAATTAACCAATGGAACAGCTTGCCTCCAGAAGTTGTGAATGCTTCAACACTGGAATTTTTAAGAAGATGTTGGATAGCCATTTGTCTGAAATGATGTAGAGTTTCCTGCCTAAGCAGGAGGTTGGACTAGAAGACCTCCAAGGTCCCTTCTAACTCTGTTATTATTAAGTCAAACCACCAAGTAGTCAATCCATCCAGCAGGGCTATATTATCTATTATCCTACTCCTCTTTTCTTCTTTCCTATTATCGATTTCCTTAGCTTCTTATGACTGTAACTTTGTTGTTTGTTTCTCACAATTTATGTTGATTGCCTTTATTTAGCATCCTATTAAGATTTATGCTGTTTGCTTATTTAGTATCCTACGACCATCACTGAGTTTGTATCTTATGATTTATGACAGTTGCATTTTGTGATTATGGTCACGATTTATCACTTGTTGCTTTGTAGGTACACGGAGAGCTGATGCTCCAGAGACAAATTCCTTGGGTTTCCAATCACACTTGGCCAATAAAGAAATGAAATAGAAATTCAATTTCATTTCAGTTGTTAATAAAGTAACATCGCCTTTGGGTGTCTGAGATTCTCAGATTCAGGAGATTCTCAGTCATGCAGCTCCTGGTTGTCCTAAAGATGCTTTTTTTCAAGAGGTAACTGGATTTTCTGGTTTTTCTTTGAAGACGTTTCGCTTCTCATCCAAGAAGCTTCTTCAGCTCTGCCTGGATGGCGGGGAAGGGAAGGAGTTATATTGATAATGGTTTCTGTAGACTACATGAATTATTAGCACTATTCAGGTGACTCTGAGGACGCAGATATTATTATTATTATTATTATTATTATTATTATTATTATTATTATTATTATTATTATTAATTTTATTTTTTGCATTTATATCCCGCCCTTCTCCGAAGACTCAGGGCGGCTTACACTATGTTAGCAATAGTCTTCATCCATTTGTATATTATATACAAAGTCAACTTATTGCTCCCAACAATCTGGGTCCTCATTTTACCTACCTTATAAAGGATGGAAGGCTGAGTCAACCTTGGGCCTCGTGGGGCTTGAACCTGCAGTAATTGCAAGCAGCTGCTGTTAATAACAGACTGTCTTAGCAGTCTGAGCCACTCAAGGACCCTTAAACCTCCAAGTGCTTCAACAACCCTCTAAAAGGATGCAAATGACCAAGTTATCTGCAAGGAGTATAAATCCTTCCATTCCTCACCATCCAGTCAGAACTGAAGAATCTTCCTGGATGAGAAGAGAAATGTCTTCAAAGAACTGGGTATGTCTAGTTCGATGAAAAGAAGGACTAGGGGAGACACGATAGCAGTCTTCCAATATCTCAGGGGTTGCCACAAAGAAGAGGGAGTCAAGCTATTCTCCAAAGCACCTGAGGGTAGAACAAGAAGCAATGGGTGGAAACTGATCAAGGAAAGAAGCAACTTAGAACTAAGGAGGAATTTCCTGACAGTGAGAACAATTAACCAGTGGAAAAACTTGCCTCCAGAAGTTGTGAATGCTCCAACACTGGAAGTTTTTAAGAAGATGTTGGATAACCATTTGTCTGAAATGGTGTAGGGTTTCCTGCCTGGGAAGGAGGTTGGACTAGAAAACCTCCAAGGTCCCTTCCAACTCTGTTATTCTATAAAAAACAGAAAGTCCAGTTGTCTTTGAAAAAGCAACTTTGGGTTGCCTTTGATATGATCTTATCTGGTTACCGAAAAGATACATTCACGCTATTTTCTTGGCTAAGTACAGAAGTGGGTTAACACTGCAAGTTTTCAAGAGGTGTTTTGACTTCCTGGCAGGTTTACAGCGTTGATCTGCTATTTAGCTACAAAGCGAGAAAAGATGAAAAAAAATCCTTATAGGTAAGTTCTCGACCTACGACCACAATCGGTATAGTATTTCCACTGTTAAGCAAGCACTCAACTGTACGACATTTTTGCCATGCGGGTTAAGTGAATCGCAGCAGTTGTTAAACGAATCCAGCGGTCGTTAAGTGAAATCCAGCTACCCCCCCACACACACACATTGACTTTGCTTAAGGGAAGATGTCTGGGAAAGTCGTTAAAAGTTGTTCACGTGACCCCAGACAACCGACATAAGTACATGCCAGTTGCCAAGGGTCTACATTTTGATCACGTGACCATGGGGATTGCTGCAATGATTGTAATTGTGGGACTGGTCGTAAATCACTTTTTTCAGTGTTTTTCTAACTTCTCACAGTCCTTAAACGAATAATGGTTAAGTCGAGAACGCCCTCTAGATTTTTTAAGAAAGCTAGATATACTCAATGTCTGAATTACGTTGCCTAAAATTTGAGGTTGCAAAATGTTGTTAAGTGGCCTGCATGCGGGCCCCATTCTCGGGCACACATTACGGGCGTGAGAAAGCAGCAGTGGTGGGATTCAACCAGTTCGCAGCTATTCGGGAGAACCGGTTGCTAACTTAGTAAGCAGTTTGGAGAACCGGTTGTTGGAAGAAATCTTAATTTTTCCACTTTCCAGGGCTAATCCTGTAAGGAAGGCAGGAAAGAAACATTCTGGTGGTATTTCTAGCCTCATCTTTATTGCCCTGCTTACAGAAACTGCCTCTCTGGTTAAGCCTTGCTACATTGTAACAGCTAAGGCGAAGCGCCCGTCGACGTGAGTGACATTGAGTTGGCCACGCCCATACGGTCACATGACCACCGAGCCACACCTACTCAGCTGGTCATTAGGGCAGAGAACTGGCTGTTAAATTATCTGAATCTCACCACTGGAAAGCAGCATGTAAGAAAATGCGAGAACAATATTATATTATCAGTACAAAACAGCCAAGTGGGTGCTTTTTAGCTGAAAGGAACTCATCAAACAAAATTGATAACAAAAGGGGATTTATAGAAGATTTAAGAATTGATTTAAATGGCTGTAAGGCACCTGCACTTAGCCAAGCTAAGCATTAGTATTAATCAAGCTATTGACTGGAGTGAGCATTGGGCCTCATTGCATTCCAGGGAGCAATTTTGCTTGCTAGAAAGGAGATGCAGGAACAAAGAGAGTAAAAGAGAGAGAGAGAAAAAGAGTGAGAGAAAAAAGAGAGAGAAAAAGAGGATGAGAAAGAGAAAGAGGAAGAGGGAGAGGAAGACAGAGAGAGAACGAGAGAAAGAGGGAGAGAGAAGAAAGAATGAGAAAGAGAGAGAGAAAGAGAAGGTGAAAGAATAAGAGAGAAAGAAAGAGAGAAACAAAGAAAAAGAGAAAGAATGAGAAAGGAAGAGGGACAGAGAGGGAGAAGGAGAAAGAGAAAGAGTGGGGAAGAGAGGGAGAGGGAGAAAGATAAGGCCAAACAGCAGGAAAAAGAAAGAAAGAGAGAGAGACAGAAAGAATGAGAAAAGAAGAGGGAGGGAGAGGGAGAAAGAGAAGGAGAACGAGAAAGAGCGAGAAAGAGAGGGAGAGGGAGAAAGAGAAGGCCAAAGAGCAGGAGAATGAATGAATGAATGAATGAAAGAAAGAAAGAAAGAAAGAAAGAAAGAAAAAGAAAGAATGAGAAAAGAAGAGGGAGGGAGAGAGAGAAAGCGAAGGAGAAAGAGCAAGAAAGAGAGAGGAGGGAGAAAGAGAAGTCCAAAGAGCAGGAGAAAGAAAGAAAAAAAGAAAGAAAGAAGAAAAGGGAGGGAGAAAGAGAAGGAGAAAGAGCGAAAAAGAGAGAGGGAGAAAAAGAAGGCAAAGGAGAGAGAAAAAGAAAGAGAAAGAATGAGAAACAGAGAGAGGGAGAAGGAGGGGGAGGCATAAAGAGAAGGAAAAGAAGAAAGACTGAGAAAAGGAGCAGGAGAGGGAGAGAAAGAAAGAAAGAAAGAAAGGGAGAGGAGAGAGAGAAAGATTTGGTGCAACACTTCTTGGTGGCCTGTTTTGCTTTTCACACAGGGATGTTCTGGAAATGTCTCAGAAGCTCCCACCCCAGAATGTGACAATATGGACAACTGTAGGCTGCCCTGTCTACCAATTGTCTTCTGGGTGCAATTCAAGATGTGGGTTATAGCGCCTATTTATTTTTATAATTAATTAAAAGAAATTCCTCCTGGGGAGAAAAGCTATGGCAAATCTAGACAGCGTACTAAAAAGCAGAGACATCACCTTGCCAACAAAAGTGCGTACAGTCCAGGCGATGGTTTTTCCAGTTGCAATGTATGGCTGTGAAAGTTGGACCACAAGAAAGGCTGAGCGCCAAAGAATTGAGGCCTTTGAACTCTGGTGCTGGAGAGGACTCCTGCGAGTCCCTTGGACTGCAAGGCGAACAAACAAGTCAGTCCTAGAGGAGATCAACCCTGACTGCTCTTCGGAAGGCCAGATCCTGAAGAGGAAACTCAAATCCTTTGGCCACCTAATGATAAGAAAGGACCCCCTGGAGAAGAGCCGAATGCTGGGAATGATGGAAGGCAAAAGAAGAAGGGGACGACAGAAAACGAGGTGGCTGGATGGAGTCACTGAAGCAGTTGGTGTGAACTTAAATGGACTCCAGAGGATGGTAGAGGACAGGAAGGCCTGGAGGAACGTTGTCCATGGGGTCATGATGGGTCGGACACAATTTCGCAACTAACAACCACAACAAAAAGTTATATGGAGGAGCAAATTTACAGAATATCTGGTGAAAAACACACCCTTTCTTCCTTTTAAAGCACTTTAGCCTATGGAAAACACGCTCTTATCGTAGAGACGACTCCTCCAGGAAGCACTTTGGAAATAGAGAACATGAGTAATTTGAACTTAAAAGGAAGGAAAAACCCACCCACCACTTTTCTGATGAGGAAAAGGGAGAACTTCCCCTCTGTGGACCCTCTTGAGTCATCCATGTCTTCCACACATTTTTCTGGCCATACGTGACTTACGTGTTCATAACAGATTTGCCATGTAGGGAGCATTTATCCGTTCTGATTTGAAAATATGGAGCTTTAGCCCACGCTCTAGCACTGATTCTGGACAGAACAGGAGCGTTCGCTCAAAAAAGAAAATAACAGAAGGTTAATGAAAACCCAACGCAGACTAAAATCCCATAAATGACAGCTGACAAGAGTTCTCTCTGAAACAGAAGCTGGGCATCTTGAAGCCTTCTGCAGCCTGGAATCAGCCTGCTAACATATTATCAGAAAACAGATGATTTTTCAGCAGTATGAGGTGAGGTTTGAGGTGGAAATAGAAGCTGGAGGTGTCAGGGGAGATAGATTTTCACCTGTTTGCAGCCATGTTGCTGCAAAATTTGATTCTAAGGTGTTTTTCCAGACGCTTTTGGGAAATCTTAAAGCAGTTTCACCCGACCTTGGCCATTTGAAGATGTGTGGACTTCGACTCCTAGAATTCTCCAGCCAGCCATGGGAATTCTGGGAGCTGAAGTGCACACATCTCAAAGTGCCCATGGTTGCCTTAAAGGATGGAAATGGGAAAGGTTTCATTCTAGAAGCCTACCTTTAGAAGAGAAGAGAAGAGAAGAGAAGAGAAGAGAAGAGAAGAGAAGAGAAGAGAAGAGAAGAGAAGAGAGCTATTCAATGAAAAAGGGGAATTAAAATCAATTCAAGATTTGAAACAACAAGGATTAAACATGGAATGGTGGCCATATCTACAAATAAAAACCAGATTCAAGAAAGATCAGGGGCAATATGGCATATATAGAGAACAATTGGATGTAGACAAAATTCTATTAGGATCGGGGGGAAAAATGATTACAAAAATTTACAATTTCCTCTTAAAATACAAAATGGAGGATGAAACAGTAAAAGAGACGATGATCTGTTGGGCAAAAAACTTAACGATAGTCATAGGGTACAAATAAGCAATCAGGAAACAATCAATATCAATATAAATCATAAGGATATCACCTTGTTTATCACCTTGCTGGATTGAATCAAATTTCAAACCCTGGGGATCATAAACCATGTTCATATCCTTTAGTGTGCCTTGAGTTTTAGGGTAGTACCACAAGGCAGGTCTGATGAACAAAAGTGAACTAATGAGCTCTTTATTTTGGGCATAGAGATGACGATGCCTGATGATTTATTGATGATAGCAACAGCAACAGCAATAGCACTTAGACTTATATACCGCTTCACAGTGCTTTCCAGCCCTCTCTAAGCGGTTTACAGACTCAGCACCCCAACAATCTGGGTCTTCATTTTACCGACATTGGAAAGGATGGAAGGCTGAGTCAAACTTGAGCTTCGGTCAGGATCGAACTGCTGGCAGTCAGCAGAATTAGATTGCAATACGGCATTCTAACCACTGCGCCATGATGGTTAGATGATACTAACGAAGGAGAATATTTGTAGCTCAGGGTTGACAGGAGGGGCCCTTGATGCTCTCTGAGCTTGCTTGTTTCCTTGCAGATGTTTCATTACCCAAATTAGGTAACTATATTAGTGCTAGCACTGATGATGTTACCTAGTTAGGGTAATGAAACGTGGGTTAGATCAGGGTTAGATCTCCAACCTTGGCTACTTTAAGCCTGGAAGACTTCAACTTGGCTTGGGGCCTGGGTACTTACGGGACCGCCTGCTGTTACCTCATGCCTCCCACCGACCCGTACGCTCACACAGAGAGGGACTTCTCAGGGTGCCGTCCGCCAAACAATGTCGGCTGGCGGCCCCCAGGGGAAGATCCTTCTCTGTGGGGGCTCCTACTCTCTGGAATGAACTTCCCCCCGGTTTACGCCAAATATCTGACCTTCGGACCTTTCGCCGCGAACTGAAAACATATTTGTTTGTTCGCGCGGGGCTTTCTTAAATTGTTTAGATTTCAAATTTAATTGCTATTTCAGTTTTAAATTGGGGTTTTTTTTTTAGATTATATATTTTAATTTATCAGCCTAACTGTATAATAAGTTTTTTAATTTATTTTTAATTGTACATTGTTTATTTTTATCTTGGCTGTACACCGCCCTGAGTCCTTCGGGAGAAGGGCGGTCTAGAAATCTAATAAACTAAATAAAGAAATAAATAAATAAAAACTCCCAGAGTTGAAAGCTGGCTGGGGAATTCTGGGAGTTGAAGTCCTCCGGGCTTAAAGTTGCTAAGGTTGGAGACCCCTGGGTTAGATGATGGCTGTTGGGAAGGAGCACCTAAAAACATGGCGTGATCGATCCCAAAAAAACCTCGTCCCCAATTGAAATACCATAGCCAAAGACTGAACAAAATCCACCTATCTGGTTGAAGTCATTACTATGGATATCGAGATGATCCAGATGAATACCATTATAAAGTGAAAGTGATTTATTTCTCTCCCCTTAAATCTAAGAAAATACTCTTAGCGGCTTTTGTACATCCTTCGCATGAGAAAACCGAACCTTGTAGGCTGAGTGTGATTGAACTGGACTTTAAAGCAATTGGGAGCAGAACTTTTAAAGTGGGGGAAAGAGAAAGGAATGGCCATGGCCATAAAAAGGATCGCTTGAAACTGGCAATTTTGATTTGGTTAAGTGTCATGAAATAAACACAGGAGCCAGTTTCCCACATGGACTGATGGGGTCTGAGGTCCTGTAAATAATCAGGGAGAGAAAAAGCTCTCGAAATGTCTAACATTAGTTTCAATTCTTAATTCGCTTTTACTGCAGTTTAACTTTTTTTTTTCCTCATCCTATATTCTGCTTTAACCTCACGGTTGTGCTTTTAAATATTTTTATTTTTTTTAAAAAGAAGATTTTGGAGTAAAGCAAATGGTTCCTGTGAAGAAGGAATATCCTTTGTGCGTTGCCGCTGTGAAAAAAAGGCAAACGACAAGCTAGAGATCATTAGAAAGGGATAGTAGACAAATTAAGCTAGTAATACCGTAATGCTCATCTGATACATCGTCGGCATCTCGAGAACTTGGAAAGCTCGGGTTAACTGGGTTTGAAAAGGGATGCAACACAGTTTTAAGAAGTGTGGCAGAGGGAAAGCAAATGACCCAGGAATTTCAAACACTTCGCTTAGAAAGAAAGTTAGGAGGTTTGGAGACCACCAACCTGGAAAAATGATGATTGAGGAGGGACACTGAAGCAGTCCTTGACTTATAACCGATTGCTTTAGTGACCATTCAAAGTTACAATGGACCTCCCTGGGGGTACTTGTAGTCTGGTTGCAAAGTTGCGACAGCTGCAAATCCCCCTCCCCAAATAGTTACATTATTGCGTTTGGGGTATTCGGCAACCAACCTGCATTTACAACCCTCTTGTATTCACTGATGGTCACGTGACTTCGTTTTACGGAGTTTTTCCTGACAAATGACATCTGTTTCCCGGTTTTGGTAAACGCGAATGGTCCACACAGTGGATGTAAACATACGTGAACAGCGGATATATGGGCAGTGTAGAAAGTATATTAGAAGAACAGATTCGGTCACCTGCAAGGATCACCCTGCAATGCTCAGTGTGCAATTGGCTTAATTTTGTGGTGGAATCAGATCCAGTGGTGGGATTCAGCCGGTTCGGGAGAACCGGTTGTTAAACTGCTGGCTGGCTCTGCCCCTCCCTGGCGTCCCCACGCGCCCTGTTTTGGCTCCCAGGTAAATGCAGGGAGGCTAAATAGGCCCAAAACAGGGTATGGGAGGGTGTGGTGTGGTCCCCCATGGCCCGTTTTTGCTCCCAGAGGGGTGCAGGAAGCCGAGTTCTTCCTGTCACACCCCCTGGCCCACCATGGCCACGCCCACCCAAATGATCATTAGGGCAGAGAACCAGTTGTTAAATTATTTGAATCTCACCACTGGTTAGATCTATTCTTGTTCTCAAAAATGATGAACAAGTCCTATTCCTTTATTTTTCCCAAGTAGAAATCCTTGGGAATGGAAAACATTTATTGAAATGGTGTTTGTAGTTGACAATGAGAATATATATATATATATATATATATATATATATATATATATAAATATATATATATATATATATATATATATATATATCTCAATGGCTCAATGGAAGCCATTGAGATAGAAAAACGCCCACACAGCATGAACAAACGAGATGACACCTCCCGCCTACCAGCCATTTGGAAACCCGCCCTTATTGACAAATGAGTCCCTAACACGAGGAATGACACCAGACCCACACTCACGAGGTCCACACAGGATGTCACCACCGCACATCCACCCAGAAAGCAGACCCAAACCCACACTGATCATGAAGCACGACCAAGGACCAGAAGCCAGACCGCAGCTGCAACATTAGCCATTTCAAACCCCTCCAATCCATACATGCAGCAGACTGACACCCACTATGAAGATGTAGCACGACCACAAAGCCAAACAACAGCTATGCAGCTCACCAGCTCAAATCCCCCTGCAACACAGACTAAACTGAGCACAACCAAGCCCCCACCAACACAGGACACACCCCCAGCCAATCAGAGCACAAAAAAACCCCCATCCAATCAGAGCACAGCCAAGCTCCCACCCAATCAGTTCAAACCCCCACTAGCAGTTAAAAGGAAGAAACAGCTGCGATCACACAGAAGCACGAAGCTGAAGCCTGAAGATGACGTATGAGACTTCGTCGAAACATCGCCAAGACACTTCCAATTTTACACGGGAGAAAACCCGAACAACCAAAGACCTATATACAAACACTCGTGAAAACCTCAGAAAACAAATATATAAATATATATCTATATCTATGTAGGTCTTTGGTTATTCGGGTTTCCTCCCGCGTAAAATTGGAAGTGTCTTGGCGACGTTTCGATGAAGTCTCATCCGTCATCTTCAGGCTTCAGCTTCATGCTTCTGGGAGCAAAGAAGCACGAAGCTGAAGCCTGAAGATGACAAATGAGACTTTGTTGAAACGTCGCCAAGACACTTCCAATTTTACGTGGGAGAAAACCCGAATAACCAAAGACCTACATACAAACACCCGTGAAAACCTCAGAAAACAAATATAAATAAATAAATATATATATAAAATAAATAAATATTGACCCTCTCTAGGCTTAAGTCCCTATGAATGCATTGTGAGCATCCGTTTCAGCCCTGCGTCGGCTAAGCAGAATCCAGATTCCAATTTGCTGCTTATTTATTAACATCACTTTGGTGGGACTTAAACCTCCAGTCATTCGTTTCCACAAAGGTCAATGAGGAGATTAGCAGAGGGAAAATAGCTGATTGTTTACTGGTTCCGTAAAATTAGATTATCAAAGGCTGGGACTTTGAATAACACCTATTTATTACAGCTAAATAAACCGAATTGCCGTTATCTTCCTACGTCCATTAAATCGAAGAAAGCTTTTGGTAATTTACCCTGAGTAATTTTAATATTTGCCTCAGAGGTTGTCCAGGGAAGGGCTCCATTCCAATCATTGACTTTTGTAAAAAGTAAGGGGGGGAAATGGTTTTACCTTCATTTGGGGCATAACTTCCAGGACTATATTCTCCCTCCCTCCCTCCCTCTCTCTATATAAAATTTGCTGAAGGATTTATAAACATCTTTTTTCTTGATACAAGAAAAATATTGTCGACAATATTGTAGACAAATATTGTCGACAAGAAAAAAAAATAGAAAAATCCATACCTGTAGCACCTAATTCTGTATTATCTTTTCCGTAACATAAATAATTACCATGTGTGATGAAGTAGAATTCTACCAAGTGGGTGTACCATTAAATCAAGATAAGATTTGACAATATCAATGGTTAGTATATGTCCATGGTTTTTTTCATGCGCCATTATCAGAAAGTTTTAAAAGATGTTATGGTTTTGAACAGGGGTCGGCAACCTGCGGCTCTGGAGCCGCCTGTGGCTCTTCCATTCCTCTGCTGCGGCTCCCTGTCGCCGGTCGGCTCCACAATTGATAGGACTTTCGGTTAGGACAGGAAGAAGAAAAAGGATGCCGCACTAGGAGACTCTATGGTAGGGGGAACCGGACTTCTGGTTGGCTCTAGAATTGAACTGGGGGCTTCCGGTTTGTGGCTTTTTGAGTGTTTCAAGTTGCCAACTCCTGGTTTTGAACAAAACCATACTGAGTTTGAGAACCATCTACTAACAATGAACGTATTACTTTATGCAAAATTTATAAACCTTTTGTTAAAATATGAAACGGAAGGAGAACCAGTGAATGAATGTAAGATGAAGTGTGCTAAAATTCTGATGACAGTATAGAAATGAATGAATGGGAAAACATGTAGTTGAAAGGACTGAAATTTATCTTCTGTTCTAACCTTAAAAGGGAATTTTTTTAAATTATACAGGTAGTCCTCGACTTACAACCATTCATTTAGTGATGCTCGAAGTGAAACGGGCGCTGAAAAAAGTGACTCGTGACCATTTTTCAGACTTACGGTCATCAGATCAAAATCCAGATACTTGGCCACTGACTCGTATTTATGATGGTTCCAGTGCCCTGGGGTCACGTGATCCCCTTTGGCGACCTTCTGACAAGCAAAGTCAATGGGGAAGCCAGATTCACTTAACAACCGTGTTGCTAACTGAACAGCTGCACAACAGGGATTCACTTAACCAAGAAAGGAAGGTTGTAAAATGGGGCAAAACTCACTTAACAACTGTCTTGCTTAGCAATGGGAATTGTGGGCTCAGTTGGGGTCGTATGTCGAGGACTGCATGAAGTGTTGTTGGTATTCAAACACCAAAGAAATTGTCTAGAA
The DNA here is from genome assembly GCF_028640845.1 of Ahaetulla prasina. Classification (NCBI taxonomy): domain Eukaryota; kingdom Metazoa; phylum Chordata; class Lepidosauria; order Squamata; family Colubridae; genus Ahaetulla; species Ahaetulla prasina. The sequence continues at coordinate 6,668,800 of NC_080546.1, read as the reverse complement.
TGAATAAAAGGCCCTTCAGATCCTTGCTGGAAAATGGGAACAAAACGAAGAGAGATTTCATTATGTTTTCTGGATGTGTAAAAAAGCCAAAAAGTTTTGGATACATCTGCATATATTAATTCAGAATTTAAAAGACTAAAGTAAAGTCAAAAAGAGGGCTGTGAAAATATTTACAGATCCCTCACATCCTGGACATAAACTGTTTCAACTCCTACCCTCAAAACGACGCTATAGAGCACTGCACACCAGAACAACTAGACACAAGAACAGTTTTTCCCCGAACGCCATCACTCTGCTAAACAAATAATTCCCTCAATACTGTCAAACTATTTACTAAATCTACACTACTGTTAATCTTCTCATCGTTCCCACCACCCATCTTCTCCCATTTATGCCTGTATGACTGTAACTGTTGCTTGTATCCTTACAATTTATAATGATAATGTTTCCTGATTGCTTATTTGTACCCTATGACTATCATTAAGTGTTTTAAGTGTTGTACCTTGATGAACGTATCTTTTCTTTTATGTACACTGAGAGCATATGCACCAAGACAAATTCCTTGTGTGTCCAATCACATTTGGCCAATAAAAAATTCTATTCTATTCTATTCTATTCTATTCTATTCTATTCTATTCTATTCTATTCTATTCTATTCTATTCTATTCTATTCTATTCTATTCTACAATTAACACCAGAGCTTCTTCTTTTGGGTCTAATGGTCAGGCCACTAGAAAATGGAAATTGTTTTTATGTGTGTGAAAAGTGGAAAATTTCAACACTATCCACAATGGAGGAATTGTTGGTGAAGATCTTGTAGAGGTGAATAAATTAACTTCTTTCATTAAAGACAAAAATCTACATTTATGGCTGATAGGAAATCCCTTATAGACTTTTTGTATGAGACAGGAAAAAAAAAAGCATATTTATGTCTTGTGGTTTCAGTGATAGAAAAAAACAACAACAACCCAGCCAGATAATAGAAAAACACACGCTTTCTTTTTATAACCGTAGAATAAATTTGCACATTGTGTAATCATATTTGCATTCGCTGCAAAAGAAATGGGAAACTTCTCGTTTCTATTTTTTTTTTTTTTTTTTTTTTATTCAAAAAGTTTTTATTAGTCAAAAAAGGTTTATACAAATACATATCAGGTATGGTAAATTTTCATTTTTCTTATCTAAAATAAGAATTTTACTCAAATTTTTAACACATACAACAGCCATAAGGCAAGCAGGTGACACGAAGTAGCTAAGTTTGCAAATTTTAAATACGTAATAAAGAAGAGTCAAGAATAAACAGAATATCGTACAAAAGAGAATAAGGAAAACCAACACAATCCCAAATATCTTTATCACTTCCTAGTTTTGGATCTCAGAACTCTGGGTTCAGCCTGACCCAACTCCAGGGCTGCAACAGCGGCAGCCGCTTCAGCCCCATGATCTATAACCTCCCCTTCTTCAATTCCTGGGTCATCTGATTCCAGGAAGGCTTTGTGTTCCTCCACATAGGCCGTAGCCTCCGCAATTGTACTGATTTTTTTCGTAATGCCCTCCCGGAAAATCATCAATCCCTCTGGCATCAGCCATCTGAAGCCCACTCCTTCTGGTACAATTTGCTTGACAAAAATAATATTTCTTTCTTTTTCACGTACCTGTCTGGGAATCTGCCTCAGAATGGCTATCTCCCTGCCCCTGTAAATCAGTGCCCCACTCCTATGTTTTCTAAGAATTTCATCTCGTCTCTCTTCTCACAAATTTGACATGAACCTCTCTGGGAACTGCATGCGTGCGTGCATATTGCAATTAACTCTATAAACTCGATCCACATCCCAATTCATGAAATCAACACCTCTCCCAAGAAATTCTCCCAACAATTTAGTCACAACATCTCTCAAGTCTTCTTGGTCCACTTCTTCCAAATTTTGAAACCTAAGGAAATAAGACATTTTATCCATCTGTAGTCCAAGCACAGCATTGCCTGTCGTCTCCTCTCTTTTCTGCACTGCCCGTATCTCACCCTCAAACCTTCCACTTTCTGCTTGTTTTCTGCTGAAACTTGTTGAGTATCCTTTAAATCCTTTTGGATAGTCACAATTTCTGCTCTTATTTCATCAATTTCTTGTCCATATTAGATAACTTTTCCAAAATTCTCTCCATCTCTCCAGCAGTTGGTCTCTGACCTTTTGCCATTAAGGAAAAAAATACAAAATCCTCAGGCAGGCACAGTATCCTTGTAATTTCCTCCGGATCCACCAGGGGGCACTCGCAGGAGAAAGGAGACCAGAGTACATTTAGTCAACCAGGAAGCCGAAGGGAAGTGATGTCATCAATATACTCATAGTGAAGGCGGAAACTGGGCGGCACCACTGTTCCCCAGAAGGAGGGGCCTCAAACCTTCCCTCCTAAGTTTCTCCATCACCTCTTCTCTCCAGAGCTCCTCAAAACCGGTAATCTTCTTATTTTAAGTTCTCCTCTCTCCAGAATAACTCGTGCTCCTTCCAACCGCAGGGGAGAAAACCCCGCACTCCGGAGCACTCCACTCACGCCACCGATATTCCTTCCTTCTCCTCCTCAATTCTTCTCCGTGCCCTGTTCACCACCAGGCTGCTGCAGTTATAAATCCAATGCCCCGGTATCACCGGGCACAGCGGCCCAGGCGACGACCAAAATAATGGCCGCGGCCTGTGGCCTCCGAACCCCGCCGAGCCTAGGACGCGCCAGCATCGGTCCCCACAGTCCTGTATGTCGGCTGGGAGACCCCTGGCGAGCCGTCCGTGCGGCAGGTGTCCTTTTCGGAACACCTGGCCCCTGAGGGCCTCGGCGGCGGCCGGATTCGGGCGCTGGAGGCAGGAGAAGCCTTCCAGACGTCCGTTGCCGCTGGACACCAGAAGTCGTCTCTCCTCGTTTCTATTTTTTATTTATCCTTTCTTTCTACACTTCTTTGTTTCTTTTTCATTTTTCTTCTCTTTTCTTTGTTCACTTTATTCTGTATTCGTTTGCATTAGGTTTTGGGTCCTCTTTAAAACTTTTAATAAAATTTATATTAAAAAAGAAGGGCTGCTCATAAGCGAGCTGTCCTTTAATAACAGAAAGACAAATTTCAACGAGAGGCTGAATCCAAGTTTTAGCAGAGAGGGAGGACAAGATTCCCAGATCCAGCTGGGAACCACTGATCGACCAAACAACTCTGCATAAACAGAGGGATAGAATCAAGATCACGTGAAGTGTTAGTGCCACTTTATAATGCCTTGGTAAGGCCACACTTGGAATATTGCATCCAGTTTTGGTCGCCACGATGTAAAAAAGATGTTGAGACTCTAGAAAGAGTGCAGAGAAGAGCAACAAAGATGATTAGGGGACTGGAGGCTAAAACATATGAAGAACGGTTGCAGGAACTGGGTATGTCTAGTTTAATGAAAAGAAGGACTGGGGAGACATGTTAGCAGTGTTCCAATATCTCAGGGGCTGCCACAAAGAAGTGGGAGTCGGGTTGTTCTCCAAACCACCTGAGGGTAGAACAAGAAGCAATGGGTGGAAACTGATCAAGGAAAGAAGCAACTTAGAACTAAGGAGAAATTTCCTGACAGTGAAAACAATTAATAAGTGGAACGACTTGCCTGCAGAAGTTGTGGATGCTCCAACACTGGAAATTTTTAAGAAAATGTTGGATAACCATCTGACTGAGATGGTGTAGGGTTTCCTGCCTGGGCAGGGGGTTGGACTAGAAGATCTCCAAGGTCCCTCCCAACTCTGTTGTTATATTATATTATATTATTATATATTAACTTAGCATTAGAGGGCTCCGGGGAACCAAAATGAAAAGACAAAATCCATACTCCAAAACAGGAAAAAAAAAATCTAGCTAAAAAAATGTCGCCTTTCTTATTTCTAAATACATTTTAAAACTTGCACAGGTAAACTTCGGTCTACAATCTTTCATTTAGTGACCAAAGTTCCAACAGCAGTGGGGGAAAAAAAAAAGATTTATGACCATTTCCCATTTTTATGACCGTTGCGTCGTGTGATCAAAATTCAGAGCCTTGGTTAAAATAGGCTAATAAGATAAAATATTGTTCCAGAATGACTATTAGGGATCAAGTGATTAAAATATTTGACTACAATCAGATGATAAAATGGATGATTAAATAAATTAATGATAGGTAATTGTTGTTTGCACAAAAAAAATGTAACCCACACACCTACACATTGTATTTGAAATTTGAATGGAAGATGTTTTTATGTTTGTATGTTTCTAAAAAATAAAAATAAAAATAAAAATTCAGAGCCTTGGCAACTGATTCATTTTTGGTTTTTTTTTGTTTTTTTTGTTTTATTTTTTGTTGCCACTGGAAAAACTGGCAAAAATGTTTAAGGATAAATCAGCTAAATGTTGGACATGTCACCAGACACCAGGATCCTACTATCATATGTGGTGGACATGTCCAGAAGCCAGAAACGATTGGAGTAGAATTAAAACGGGCCTCTGTGGCTCAGGCTGTAAGATAGCCTGTTATTAAAACACAGCAGCCTGCAATTACTGCAGGTTCTAATCTCACCAGGCCCGAGGTTGACTCAGCCTTCCATCCTTTATAAGGTAGGTAAAATGAGGACCCAGATTGTTGGGGGGGCAATAAGTTGACTTTGTAAATATACAAATAGAATGAGACTATTGCCTTACACACTGTAAGCCGCCCTGAGTCTTTGGAGAAGGGCAAGATATAAATGTAAAATAAAAATAAAAAATAAAAAAATAAAACACAGTTGTAATAAATGATTCAACAAGATATTGACTTTAAACCGGAGCTGTACTTATTGGGTATCCCCACCAGAGAAAATGAGTAAAGAAAATATATATTTGATTATACATGTAGTAACCGCAGCTAGGATAGTATTTGCGCAAAAATGGAAAGCAGAGAAAATCCCTTCGGAAGGGGAAATGATTAAAAAAAAATTAGATTGTCCAGAAATAAATAGATTAACCTTGATAATTAAAGAAAGAGAGGATTTTAAGAAATGGAGACAATTTTACCATTGGTTAGAGAAGAGCTATAGAGAAAGGTATTAACGGTAAATAAGAGAATGTTATATTTAAATGAATTGGGGAGAATGTTGTAAATAAAGGAATGGAAAATATTGAGAAAAGATGAAGATGGGAGGAGTAAGAAGAAATACTGAAGGAGCACTGAGATGACACACTGAACGACTGATATATTATGTGTTTGTTTGTGTATAAAATAATAATTATTTTTTTAAAAAAAAAACAAACCCCCCAAAAAAAGCAACTGACTCGTATTAATGAACGTTGCAATGTCCCAGGGAGGGGCGGGTCACGTGATCCCCTTTTGCGAACTTCCGACAAGCAAAGTCAAAGGGAAAGGCAGATTTGCTTAATGACCCTGTCACTAACTTAATAATGACAGTGATTCACTTAACAACTGTGTCCAGAAAGGTTGTAAAAGGGGGGGCAAAACTCACTTAACAGGTGTCTTGCTCTAGGAATGGAAAATTTGGCCTCAGTTGTAGCCAATGGTGGGATTCAGCCGGTTCGGGAGAACCGGTAGTCAAATTGCTGGGTGGCCCCTCCCCTCCCCACCCTGCCCATTCCAGGAGTCCCAATGCACCCCATTTTGGCTCCCAGTAAGGGCAGGGAGGCCTGCTAGGCCCAAATGGGGCACGGAGGGGGGACAGCATGTCCACCCCTGGTGGCCCGTTTTTGCTCCCAGGGGGGTACAGGAGACCGAGTGCTGCCTGTCACACACCCTTGGCCACGCCCACCATGGCCACGCCCACCCAGCCGATCATTAGGACCGGGTTATCTACGGGATCGCCTTCTGCCACTGTTTGCCTCCCACCGACCCGTGCGCTCGCATAGAGAGGGCCTCCTCAGGGTGCCGTCAGCCAAACAATGTCGGCTGGCGACCCCCAGGGGGAGGGCCTTCTCTGTGGGGGCTCCCACCCTCTGGAACGAGCTTCCCTCAGGACTTCATCAACTTCCTGATCTCCGGACTTTTCGCCGTGAGCTGAAGACGTATTTATTCTTCCGCGCAGGACTGGCATAGAATTAGTATTAGTATTTGTAATTTTAAATGGGATTTTATGGTTTATGTATTTTAATTTAGGAGCCAAATTTAATAAGTTTTTTAGTATTGTTTTTATTTGTATTGTATCCATGGATTGTTGATTTTATCTGGCTGTGCACCGCCTTGAGTCCTTCAGGAGAAGGGCGGTATAAAAATTAAATGATGATGATGATGATGATGATGATGATGATGATGATGATGGCAGAGAAGCGGTTGTTAAATTATTTGAATCCCACCACTTGTTATAGCCGTAAATTGAGGTCTAGCTGTATTTGTCTTATTTCTACACTTGTAATCTCCGTTTGACATCATCTACTTTGGAATATTCCACTAGACATGGACCTAATGTGACCGGCCTTTGGAAAAGGTTGGTGGAGATGATCAGGGACTAAACATTAAGCTATCTAATGAGAGGTTGAGGGAATTGGAAAAAAAAGTTTAGTGTGGAGAAAATACAAGGGAAGGGGATATAATAGGTCCCTGCAGGTCTCCGAAAGGACGGCGGAGAGAAGGTCAGGACCCGTTCTCTCTCACTTCGGAATAATGGATTTTCAGAAATAGAAAAGAAGGGTTTTCAGGTGAATTTTAGAAAAAAAAGGATTGAGAAAAACCCAGTAAGAGTCATTTGACAGAGGAGGCAATTATCAGGAGAGATGGAAGCTCATGTGCTTCGCTGGATGCGTTCGAGCCACCTGGGCCCGCCATCCATCAGGACTAGTTTTAATTTGGATCCCCGTGTAGAAGAAGGAGATGATCTTTAGAGGGGAGGGGGCTCTGTGGTCTCTGAGCTTGCTTGTGTACTTGCAGACGAAACGCCAGAAGAAAATAAATAATCTCAGAGAGCACTAAGGATCCCATGGTCGTCGTCATCCTCCTCCTCCTCCCCTTCCTCCTCCTTCTCCACAAACCCCACTTCCCTCTAGCACTGATGAAGTTACCTAGCTTGGGTAATGAAACGTCTACAAGAAAACAAGCAAGCTCAGAGAATACCAAGGACCCCGTATGTCACCCTGAGCTACAAATATTCTCCTTTATTAGATGGCCTAAGTGACTCTTCCAACTAAGCGTTCATGATCTTCAAGAAGCTCCTAAGACGTTAATTTGGAAGGACCACGTTTCTCCTCTGAGGAAGATCTTACAGGGATTCATCCATTACATAGCATCGTATCAAAGTAAGGTCTCTATTACACTAAATCTACAGGTAAGCTGATCTCAAATGTGAGATCCAGAGTGCTCTGTGAGGACCAGAGTGACCTCTGTGAATGTCTCCAATCAGTATGGTCTAGTGCAGGGGTCTCCAACCTTGGCCACTTGAAGACTTGTGGACTTCAACTCCCAGAATTCCTCAGCCAGCAAAGCTGTTGTGCCTCGCTCGCCCCCCCCCCCCCGCCGCAGCCGGGCCCTTCTCATCTTCTGTTACCTCAGCCAGAAACAGATAATGAAGACGAACAGCCTGGCATGCCTCCAGCCCCCAGTCCTGGCACCATGCCTGGACAGACCGAGCAAGACGAATGGCCTGGCATACCTTCAGCCCCCAGTCCTGGCACCATGCCCGGACAAACCGAGCAGATAAACCCCTCCCCCACAGCATGTGAACATGAGGAATATGAGGCCAGTCATGAGCTGGGATTGCCGGCAGCTGGAGGGTGGAGGGATCCACGCTTCCGGAGAATGGAGTGGCGACGTCAGCAAAAGGAAGGGAGGGGCAGGCCTGGATAAGTGCTGAGTCATGGAGCCACATCCCATGGCCTATATAAAGGATCTGCTTTCTGGCATTCTCTGTGTCAGGCAAAGTCTAACTTGGATTGCTGAAGTCACATCCTGGTCTCCTGCCTGCCCTGAGGACTTTGCTAGGACTTTGGCAGAGCTGCAGAGGCTTTGCAGCCACGCTTGATACGGACTTCCCCGACCCGGCCGTCAGAGGAGGAGTGGGACACGACAAAAGCTTTGGCTGAATTCCTCAGCCAGCAAAGCAAAAAGTCAACAAGTCTTAAAGTTGCCAAGGTTGGAGACCCCTGGTCTAGTGAATAAGGCACCGGTCTAGAAAGTGGGAGACTGTGAATTCTAGTCCCGCCTTAGGCATGAAACTTAGCTGGGTGACTTTGGACCAATCACCAGGAGATAGTGAGTTCTAGTCCTGCCTTAGGCATGAAAGCCAGCTGGGTGACTTTGGGCCAATCAGCAGCAGACAGTGAGTTCTAATCCCACCTACATATAAAAGTTGGCTAGGTCAGTTTGGACAAATCACCAGGAGCCTGTGAATTCTAGTGCTGCTTTAGGTATAAATGCAGGCTGGATAACTTTGGGACAATCACAGGGAAACAGTGATTGGCATGAAAGCCAGCTGGGTGACTTTGGGTCAACCATTAGGAGACGGTGAATTCTAGTCCTGCCTTAAGCATGAAAGCCAACTGGGTGACTTTAGGCCAGTCCCTCTCTCGCAGCCCAACGCACCCCACAGGGTTGTTGTTTTGGGGAAAATAGGAGGAGGAAGGTGTGTTGGATACATTCCTTGCCTTGAGTTCGTTGTAAAAATAAGAAAGGCAGGATAGGTAAAGGCTCCCCTCGCACATATGTACTAGTCGTTCCCGACTCTAGGGATGGTGCTCATCTCCGTTTCAAAGCCGAAGAGCCAGCACTGTCCGAAGACGTCTCCGTGGTCATGTGGCCGGCATGACTAAACACCAAAGGTGCACGGAACACTGTTACTTTCCCACCAAAGGTGGTTCCTATTTTTCTACTGGCATTTTTTTACCTGCTTTCGAACTTCTAGGTTGGCAGAAGCTGGGACAAGTAACGGGAGCTCACCCCGTTCCGCAGTGCTAGGGATTCGAACCGCTGAACTGCCAACCTTTCAATCGGCAAGCTCAGCGTCTTAGCCACTGAGCCACCGCATCCCTTTTTAAAGGCAGGATACAAATACATACATAAATACTCTGTGATTTTATGAGTTAGCTCTGGAAGAAGAACATAAAAAAGCACCTAGGAACAAGGTTGCAATAGTGGTTTCTCTATACCGATATTTTTGTGATTAGGTAACGGAGGCGTCTCTGCTTTATGTCCACTCTAGCCGAGATATGAACCTCTTTACAAAAACAGAATTGGCAGAAAGATTGGTTTGAAAGCCTGCGTTTCAATGACAAACCGCTTTCAAATATTTAGCAATTAACATAATAATAAGAGACACCCACAAATGAACCGGTTCCATTCATGGATTATGGACAGCAGGACACCTGAGTCAGATTAAAAAAAACATTTATTTTATAAGCACTGAGAAATCATTCTAAAAACCCACATTTTAAAAAGAGCCGACCTTTTTAAAAATGTCCATCAAATTCCTCATACCTTGCAGACTAAAAGGGACGATTAACTAGACTGGTAAGTAATCAGATTTCAATTTTTTTTTATTTTTTAGTTGACTGTTTCCAAATGATTGATTCCTGTAGACTTCAAGCCAACAGGTCAATCAATGCAGTTCCATTATTCTGCTTTATTCTGTGGCTGCTTTTTAAATTGGCATTCTTTGTTTTGGTCGCTATGAATACTGATTTCCTCTGACAGATGAGAAAATAAATGGGGGGCGCGGGAGAAGAAGGGAACGAGACATTAATTTAATATTAAAACAAATTAAATATTAATAATTAATATTAAAATTAATTAAATAAATTTAATTTATTTATTGGATATTGAAGGATATGTGCTACAGAGGTATGACGTACTACTTGGTTGTTTTAACATAGAAACGTTTCTGCTCCTTTTGTTGATTAGAAATAATCTCCCGTACTTACTGACCTGAATTGGCTAGGAAGAAATAGAACTATGGTTTGCTAAAAAACAAAATAAAAGATAAAGTACTGTATAAGCAGAAGAGAATATTTGTAGCTCAAGTCTGAACTGTGGGGTCCTAGAAACATTCTCAGCTTGGTGGTTTTCTTGCAGATGCTTTATTACCCATATAGGCAGTGGTGGGATTCAGCCGGTTCGCGCCAATTCAGGCAAACTGGTAGTTAGTATGCAGTGGAGTACCCCAAGGCTCTGTTTTAGGCCCAGTACTCTTCAACATCTTCATCAATGACTTGGACGAGGGGATAGATGGGGGACTCATCAAATTTTCAGATGACACCAAGCTGGCAGGAATAGCCAACACTCCAGAAGATAGGCTCAAGTTACAGAAAGATCTTGACAGACTTGAACATTGGGCGCTATCTAACAAAATGAAATTCAACAGTGAAAAAAGTATGGTTCTACATTTAGGCCAAAAAAACAAAATGCACAGGTACCGGATATGTGGTACCTTGCTCAATAGTAGTAACTGTGAGAGGGATCTTGGAGTCCTAGCGGACAACCATTTAGATATGAGCCAGCCGTGTGCAGCAGCTGCTAAAAAAGCCAACACAGTTCCTGGCTGCATAAACAGAGGGACAGAATCAAGATCACGTGAAGTGTTAGTGCCACTTTATAATGCCTTGGTAAGGCCATACTTGGAATATTGCATTCAGTTTTGGTCACCACAATGTAAAAAAGATGCTGAGTTTCTAGAAAGAGTGCAGAGAAGAGCAACAAAGATGATTAGGGGGCTGGAGGCTAAAACATATGAAGAACGGTTGCAAGAACTGGGTATGTCTAGTTTAATGAAAAGAAGGACTAGGGGAGACATGATAGCAGTCTTCCAATATCTCAGGGGCTGCCCCAAAGAAGAGGGAGTCAAACTATTCTCCAAAGCACCTGAGGGTAGAACAAGAAGCAATGGGTGGAAACTAATCAAGGAGAGAGAAGCAACTTAGAACTAAGGAGAAATTTCCTGACAGTTAGAACAATGAATCAGTGGAGTAACTTGTCTCCAGAAGTTGTGAATGCTCCAACACTGGAAGTTTTTAAGAAAATGTTGGATAACCATCTGTCTGAGATGGTGTAGGGTTTCCTGCCTGGGCAGGGGGTTGGACTAGAAGGCTTCCAAGGTCCCTTCCAACTCGTTGTTGTTGTTATTGTTATTGTTAAATTGCTGGCTGAGATTAACACTAAGATTAATATTAGACCAACATTTAAGAAGCAAACAACACTCAGTACCAACTGAGACAAATAAACAAATAGTAAAACACACCTTAATCAAGGAACCAACAAGAACACTCCTGCCAACACTTCAGGGCAAGCCACTAGTATCTTAAAAAAAGAGTAAACCCCACTCCCTTCTAGCACTGATGATGTTACCTAGTTGGGTCATGAAATGTCTGCATATAAGCAACCAAGCTCAGAGAGCTAAACAGAATATTTAGAGGAGATTGGGGTGAATTGTCACATGACAGCACTTTCACAGTTGCATTTACAGCATCTCATAGTCATGTGACTGCATTTTACGGTGGATTTTCCCCAAACTTCCGGTTTTTGGAAAATTGTGGCATAGCAAACAACGGATTTGCTTTAACAACCGCGGCATTCGCATTTTTGACCGCTGCATTTGCTTAATGAAAAACGAAAAACGTTGTTGCAATGTATGACCGTAATGGGCAGTCTCAGTTACGGCCATAACTCGAGGACTATCTGTAAAGAGGAAGCAGGTTGATTCGAACCTTTCAGAAGCTGACCACAGATGTCCGCCCACCATGGATGGCCTCCTTTAAAAGTGTCAAATTATCCCAATTCCAGTAGGTACCTGTCTTCGTAGGTCTCTCGTCTTCTTGGTCATCTTGTCAATTGCGATATTCAGAGGGTCTCCTTTCTCCTTCCTTCCAGTCTGTTTAAAAAAAAAAAAACATATATTAAGAAATTAAGCGGAAATAAAAGATATATAAAGTACAGGTGGTCCTTGACTTACAATTATTTTTGGGGTGACCGTTTCAGGTTTCAACAGCACTGAAAAAGGGGACAGGGCCAGTTTTCACACTTACGACCGTTGTGGCATCCTCATTTAATAAAGTTTAATGAAAAGAAGGACTAGGGGAGACATGATAGCTGTGTACCAATATCTCAGGGGTTGCCACAAAGAAGAGGGAATCAAACTATTCTCCAAGCACCTGAGGGTAGAACAAGAAGCAATGGGTGGAAACTGATCAAGGAGAGAAGCAGCTTAGAACTAAGGAGAAATTTCCTGACAGTTAGAACAATTAATAAGTGGAACGACTTGCCTGCAGAAGTTGTAAATGCTCCAACACTGGAAATTTTTAAGAAAATGTTGGATAACCATCTGACTGAGATGGTGTAGGGTTTCCTGCCTGGGCAGGGGGTTGGACTAGAAAACCTCCAAGGTCCCTTCCAACTCTGTTGTTATCATTATTATTATTATTTGGTCACATGGTCAAAATTCAGATGCTTGGGCAACCGGCATGTACTTATGACGGTTGTAGTGTCTTGCGGTCATGTGATCCGACTGAACCCCAAAATTCCACTGGAAAGCAAGTTGTTGAGTGAGTTTTGTCCTATGCGATGACTTTTCTTGTCACAGTTGTTCAGTTGGTAAAAGTAAAGTTAGTTGTTACTAACTTAACAATTGGCAAGAAAGGTCGTAACATGGGGCAAAACTCATTTAGCAACTTGCTTACCAGTGAAATTTTTGGGTGCAATTGTGGTCGTAAGTCAAGGGCTACCTATACATATGGCAGTGATGGCATCATGTGCCAAAAGCGAGGGGAGCACGGGGTGGTGGTGGTGGTCGCGCGCACGAACACACCCATAATTCTATGGGCCCTGTGCATGCGCACAGAACAGCCCCCTGCGCTCCCCCCCCCCCGCTTTTGGCATGGTGGGCTTGGTAGGCCTGTGTTTTGCTCTCACCAGCCTTCAGAGCCTTTCTAGGAACCTGGGGGGGGGGTGTGAAAACAGCCTCCCAGCCCTGGAGGCCCTCCGGAGGCCGAAAATGGCCCATTTGCCAACTTCTGGTGCGACTGGAATAGTGGTGGGCTTCCCCCGGTTCGGACCGGTTCTATAGAACCAGTAGTAAAACCGGTGAGGAGCTCTGCCCACTGACCTAAATGTCATTAAAACTCTTCTACGCATGCACAGAAGAGTGCGCATGTGGGCACGATGCGAACCCGTATTAAAGGTAAGTAGAACCCATCCATGGACTGGAAAAACTCCCGTTGTTTGCTCTCCTCAAGCTCCAAAGCCTTTCTAGGAGCCTTGGGAGGACCAAAACAGCCTTCCCGACTCCCCCGGAGGTCCTCTGGAGGCCGGAAACGGCCCGTTTGCCAACTTTTCGGCCTCTGGAGAGCCTCCCGGGGCATGGGGAAGGCTTTTTTGACTCACCCCACCCCGGCTCCTAGAAAGGCTCTGGAGCATGAGGAGAGCAAAAAATGGGCCTACCCCACCCGTACCAGGCCCTTGTGAGGTAGGAAACAGCCTGTTTCCCTATTGCAGGTAAGCCCAGAAGGCCTGAAAATTGCACACTGGAGCTGAGCTCACGTGCTCACTAATATGGCAATGCGTGCCACCTGTGCCATAGGTTTGCCATCACAGATATATGGCATTGGCCTATTATACATACAATTCTTTCAAAGGATGATTACTTTGTTTCTTTGTGCAAGAAGCATCACAATTAAAATAAGGATACTACCGGATGTTAAATTTACAATATAAAATACAAGATTAAAATATGCCCAAATTAAACAGATCTTGCAAGATCCAATCTGGGTCGATCACTAGGACCAGAAGTTTTGTATACCTCTGGTCCCAGTGACCGACCCAGATTGGATCTTGCAACTAAATTATCCTGGGACACATATATTTGCTTTCGTTCATAAAGAGATCTTGCCCAGAAATCTTCTGTTTAAGATCAAAGGGATGGTAAGTATCAACAAAGCATCAGTAGACCAGCAGATCTCTGCCTGCTGAAGGAATCAAAGAATCTCCTGGATCCCAATAATCATCCAAGAAAACCAAAGCAAAGCAAAAAGTTTTAGAAATGAGTTTATAATATCATAGGAGGCAGTGGTGAAATCCATTTTTTTTACTACCAGTTCTGTGGGTGTGGCTTGGTGGGCGTGGTGTGGCTTGATGGGCATGGCAGGGAAAGGATACTGCAAAATCTCCATTCCCACCCCACTCGGGGGGCAGCCAGAGGTGGTATTTGCCAGTCCTCTGCTCAAAATTTTGGCTACCGGTTCTCCGAACTGCTCAAAATTTCCGCTATTGGTTCTCCAGAACCTGTCAGAACCTGCTGGATTTCACCCCTGATATGAGGTCACTTATCATTACACACTTGGGACGTCAATGCACCAATTCAGAATCCCACGCCTCCCCCCACCACCGAAAAAAAAATTACTGATCTGGTTTTCAATCCACTGAAATGAACCTTAGTTATGATAGAAAATATTCAAAAGACCTCTACTTCTTCTTGTATATGTTGATACCGATGGCCATCTTTGTCTACCAGACCCCTCCCATCCTACTAATCTTCATGAGTGACTCTATCGTACCTTGGCTCTTGTCCTTATTATTCCCCATTCTTCATTAATTCTTCTTTTTTTTTTTTAATTAAGATTTTAGGTTTATTGGTATTTTCATCAGTCTGTCGGGTGCAAAGAATCAGGGCCGTATGTTAAGTTTCCGTTCAGAAGAGTTATTTCTCAAGCCTATACTTGAGAATCAAGTCCAGGGGTCTCCAACCTTAGTAACTTTAAAGCTTGTGGACTTCAACTCCCAGAGTTCCTCAGCCAGCTTTGCTTCAACTCTGGGAGTTGAAGTCCACAAACCTTAAAGTTACTAAGGTTGGAGACCCCTGATCTAGTCAACTAATGGCCAACATTAAATTAAACTAATGCAGTCTGTTATTAACACAGCTGCCTGCAATTACTGCAGGTTCTAGTCCCACCAGGCCCAAGGTTGACTCAGCCTTCCATCCTTTATAAGGTAGATAAAATGAGGACCCAGATTGTTGGGGGCAATAAGTTGACTTTGTATATAAATATACAAATAGGATGAAGACTATTGCTAACGTAGTGTAAGCCGCCCTGAGTCTTTGGAGAAGGGTGGGATATAAATGCAAATTAAAAAAAAAAATTGGTGTCCGATATGAGTCAATAGAATTCTAGAGCTGTTTTTTCCCCTTTTTGTCTTTCTTCTTTTTTCTAATATAATGATGGCCTGATTAAAAACTAGAAACAGAGGTAGAAATAAGAATATACACCTTTATATAAAGGACTATGTCTTAACATAAATATGTGTATTAACATTAGGATTAGTAAGCGTGACCTGACTAGAAACCAGAATAGAGGTAGAAATAAGAATTAGGGGGAATATTAGCAGTTATAATTTCTATATAAATTGAAAATAAATAATAATTAGATGGAAAGATGAGAGGTTGAAAGATGGTATTACTATCTATGTTCAATATTATTATTGACATTAGAACGTTGAAATATTGAATAACTACTTTAAAATAATCAAGTACATTAATATTAGGATTATATAAATTTGATTAATGTAACAATTGACTCTTGTTATTTGTATTAACATGAACCAGATTCAGAAGCTCCACTCTTCATGTATTGTTGTTGATAAATGTTTAAAAATAAAAACCCAATAAACCTTGAAAAAAAAAAGTCAATAGAATTCAACAGGGGCTGGATTTAGATCATTGGTGGGAATGTAAGGACTCTAGGCTGATGACTTGCTTCACTCTGCCTCTCCCAGCTCTGTCTGCTCTTCTCCTATACTTACACAATGTACAACAAGGATGAGAACAAGGTTGTTGTGACTCATCCTCCCTCCTCTCCTCAGCCGGGCCCCTCCCATCTCCAACCGGGCCTTTTATCAGACTCAGAGTCTGATAATGAAGATGAACAGCCTGTCATGACTCCAGCCCCCGCCCCCGGCCCTGGCCCCATGCCCGGAGAGGATTCAAGGAGTGAAAGGACAAGCTCATACAGCGTGTGTTCCTTTGGCTCAGCCTTCAGAGCAGGAAGCCAGCAAGTGGTGGAATTACCTGGGCCTACTCCCTCTGACCCCTCCCTTTCTCAGACGCTGACAGCAGATCCAGCTGAAAACAATTCACCCTCACTTCCGGAGATCTGAGAGGTGATGCCAGCAGAAGGAAGGGAGGAGAAGGCCTGGATAAATGCTGAGTCATGGAGCTACACCCCACAGCCTATATAAAGGACCTGCTTTTGGCATTCCGACCTTGAGTCAAGCAAAGTCTTATCTAGTTTGCTGATATCGGACTCTATCGCTGAAGTCACAACTTGGACTCCTGCCTGCCCTGATAAACTTCGAAGGAATTTGGCAAGCTGCAGAGGCTTCGTTGCCAAGTTTGTTACGGACTTCCTTGACTCGTTCGTCGGAGTGGGAGTGGGACACGACAAAGGTGTTGGTTGTCTCCTTTAAAACCCTACATGGCTTGAGACCAAGTTATTTGAAGGACCGTCTTTTCCCGGTCACATCTACTTGACCCACTAGAGCAGGGAGGCAGGGAATGTTGTGGGTCTCCACTCTAATGAGGTATATCTGGTGGGACTGAGAAGAAGGGCCTTCTCCATGGTGGCTCCTTCCTTTTGGAACCTCATCTCCACCAAGATTAGACTGCCTCCAACTTTGACACTCTTCTGCAAGGCCCTGAAGACCTAATTTTGCCAATGGGCCTGGGGAATGCAGAGTAGGATTAAAAGGTAAAGGTAAAGATTCCCCTCGCACATATGTGCTAGTCGTTCCTGACTCTAGGAGGCGGTGCTCATCTCCGTTTCTAAGCCGAAGAGCCAGCGCTGTCCGAAGATGTCTTCGTGGTCATGTGGCTGGCATGACTCAACGCTAAAGGCAGATGGAACGCTGTTCCCTTCCCACCAAAGGTGGTCCCTATTTTTCTACTTGCATTTTTTACATGCTTTCAAACTGCTAGGTTGGAAGAAGCTGGGACAAGTAATGGGAGCTCACCCTGTTACGCAGCACTAGGGATTCGAAACGCTGAACTGCCAACCTTTCGATTGACAAGCTCAGCATCTTAGCAAATAGCTTATTTGATTGATTGTTGTTACTAGAGTGACAGTAGGGTTCTTGTTTTTATATTGGGTTTTTATTTTTGTGAGCCGCCCAGAATCTGAGAGTGAGTGGGTGGCCATATAAATTGCCAATGAAGGAATGAAGGAATGAATTTAGATGTGGTCATCTTGAATAAAAAGCCCTTTTGTCTTCTTGAAGTTCCACCCTAAATGTTTAGCTGTCCTTCAACTGGCTCTTTATCAATTGATTTAAGACTTTTCCCAAAGGGAAAAATTGCAAGGTGCAGACAATCCACCCGCTGGCATCGCGGTAAAAGGTCTGCAAATATAGGTCCTATTCCCAGTGAAATAATCCACCTTACGGGAGGATTTTAAGCCAAGGATATCGCCTTTGTGGACAATTTTGTTTTTCACGAAAACTCTCAGCAAATCTAACGGTTTTGAGTGCTGCTCGAGAGTGACATTTCTGTAACACCCTGCCTCGGCTGAGCAACTCAATAGCTCGAACAATCTCGCCGTGTGTTACATCAAGAACCCGAAGAGCGCAAAACACAGCTGGGTGACTGGAAGGGTCTATTATCCAAGAAGTCCCTCACTCCAGTTGATTTTTTCCAGTTTAGATTAAATCGTTAGATTATTAAGGGTGCTAGTTTTATTTATTTTCATTTGGTTCGTCACACAGCCAGCCAGATGTTCAGGCTGATTTTGGCATTTCCGTCTACCTCTCGAGTCCTTCCCAAGGACCTGGGATAGGCAAAAGGAGGAGGTAGGACGGCGTGACAGAATTTCAGCTGTTCTGAGGTAAACTGTCTTTTGCAATTGACCGATGGCGAATTTGTCAATGCCGGTAGCGCTCCAGTTGTTTTGGGATTGCACCCGAGGTGCCTGTACAGAGAGTCCTTGGCTTACAACAGTTCGTTTGGTGATGGCTCAAAGTTACGACGGCACTGAAAAAATGTGATTTAGGACCGTTTTTCACTGTTACGACCTGGTTCATATTCATGTCAGTTGCAGTGATCCGGGGAAGGGGGGGGGCACATGATCCAACGAGTCAATGGGGAAGCCAGATTTGCTTAACAACTGAGTTACTTACTTGACAATGGTAGTGATTCACTTAACAACGATGCAAAAAAAAAGTTATCGAACGGGGCAAAATTCATTTAAATCTGTCTCGCTTAGCAACAGAAATGTTGGGCTCAATCGTGGTCGTGAGTCGAGGACTAGCTGTAATGCATTATAACAGGGGTGTCAAACTTGATTTCATTGAGGGCCGCATCAGGGTTGTGTTTGACCTCAGAGGGCCAGGGTGGGCGTGGCCAGTGTGATGTCACACGTGTCGGGGGCACCGTTGATGGACCGAGCACTCTGCCTGTGAAAACGGGCTCCCGAGCTCCAGTTTTCGGCTGCAATGCCTCCTGCAACCCTCTGCCAGCAAAAACGGGAGACCCTCCCAAGCTCCGTTTTCATTGGCAGAGGCACCGCGAGGTGGTCCTTTGCTGTTTTCAGGGTGGGCCCATGGGCCAGATCCGGCCCCTGGGCCTTGTGTTTGACACCCCTGCATTAAAGGTAAAGGTAAAGGTTCCCCTCGCACATGTGTGCTAGCCGTTCCCAAACTCTAGGGGGCGCTGCTCATCTCCATTTCAAAGCCGAAGAGCCAGCGCTGTCCGAAGACGTCTCCGTGGTCATGTGGCCGGCATGACTCAACGCCAAAGGCGCACGGAACGCTGTTCCCTTCCCACCAAAGGTGGTCCCTATTTTTCCACTTGCATTTTTGACCTGCTTTCGAACTGCTAGGTTGGGAGAAGCTGGGACAAGGAACGGGAGCTCACCCCGTTATGCGGCTCTAGGGATTCGAACCGCTGAACTGCCGACTTTCCGATCGACAAGCTCAGCATCTTAGCCACTGAGCCACCACGTCCCCTATACCCCTGCGTGATAGCCTCATATTTTAGCCTTTAAATAAAAGAAAAGGACAGGGGAAAAAAAAACCCCCTGGCAATGGTTCTTAGTAGAAAAAGAATATTAAGGGTTTCTAATTTTCCATCCTGCCAGGCTGCAGGGCTGTAGCCCATGATAATAAGCAGCGAAGAAGCTTGAGGCCAGGAGGATAATGTTCTTTATGGCAGTAACAAGGCCCACATTGGCAGACATTAGGTTCAGGGTAAAGATGGCTTCCACCTAAAATATTCTACTACCACCAAACGATTCTCAACGCAGGGTTTTGAAAAAGAAACAAGAAGGAGGGAAGGGGAAGAAAATGAAGTTCGTGATATATATTTCTTTTGTCCAACAGGAAGGAGGAGGGGAAAAAAAAACCTGTAAGGTTTTATGATATTAGCTTTAGATGAAGACAAGTTATGTACTTATTCTCTCTCTCTCTCTCTCTCTCTCTCTTTTGGGAAAGTCGCTTTTTTTAGACCTTAAAAAAAAAATCCAGGGGTCAATGAATCCCGAGTCACACATTTTTATTTTGAATAGGTCAAGTTTTTTCTCAGTTGCAGGCTCCTTGGTGCTCTCTGAGCCTGGTTGTTGTTTTTTTTTGCAGAAAACATTTCATTACCCAAATAGGTAACATCAACAGAGCAAACCCCACTTCTTTCTAGAACTGATGATGTTACCTAGCTGGGTAATGAAACCTCTGCAAGAAAACTATAAAACTGAGAACAGCACCAAAGGCTCACAGTCGTCTTCCTCCTCCTCCTTCTCGTTCTCTTTCTCCTCTTCTTCTTCCCTCCTCCTCCTCCTCCTCCTCCCACACCCCACTCTCTTGTAGCACTGATGATATTCCCTAGTTGGGTCATGAAACATCTGCAAGAAAACTATAAAACTGAGAAAGCACCAAAGGCCCACAGTTTTCATCCTCTTCTTCTTCCTCCTCCTCCTCTTCCTTCCTTCCTCCTCCTCCTCCTCCTCCCACACCCCACTCTCTTCTAATAGTGAAACATCTGCAAGAAAACTATAAAACTGAGCAGAGCACCAAAGGCCCACAGTTTTCCTCCTCCTCTTCTTTCCTCCTCCTCCTCCTTCTCTTCTTTCTTCTTCTTCCTCCTCCTCCTCCTCCCACACCCCACTCTCTTGTAGCACTGATGATATTCCCTAGTTGGGTCATGAAACATCTGCAAGAAAACTATAAAACTGAGAAAGCACCAAAGGCCCACAGTTTTCATCCTCTTCTTCTTCCTCCTCCTCCTCTTCCTTCCTTCCTCCTCCTCCTCCTCCTCCTCCCACACCCCACTCTCTTCTAATAGTGAAACATCTGCAAGAAAACTATAAAACTGAGCAGAGCACCAAAGGCCCACAGTTTTCCTCCTCCTCTTCTTTCCTCCTCCTCCTCCTTCTCTTCTTTCTTCTTCTTCCTCCTCCCCCCAAACCCTACTTTTTTATAGCACTGCCGATATTCCCTAGTTTGGGTCATGAAAACGTCTGCAAGAAAACCACCAAGTTCAGAGACCACCCTATTCTTCTGCTTCTTCTCCTCTTCGTCTTCTTCTTGTTCCTCCTCCTCCCCTTCTTCTTCTTCCTCTTCTTCTTCATCCTCCTCCTCCTCCTCTCTGCAAATCCCACTCCCTTTTAACACTGATGATGTTACCTAGCTGGGTCATGAAACATCTGCAAGAAAACCACCAAGTTCGGAGAGCACCCAGGACCTCATAGTTCAACCCTGAGCTACAAATATTCTCTTCTATTCAATGTAACCTTCAGAAATTAAAGAAGGAAGCGATCCTTGGGGAAGATAAGCAAGAAAACCAAGCTAGAGTGAGGGGGAGGGGGAAGCAGAGGAAAACCGTGTATGGAATTATGCAAACCCAGGAGCGGCGAACGAGTGGAAGATTTAAGGACATTTACTGAGTAAATCGAAACGATCATAACAGCAGAATATTCAGGCTGCATGACTGATCAGCTGTGCTGAGCCCTGAGAAATGTTACCGGCTCAGAAAAATGGTCGTGACATCAAATGTAATCCACGTAAAAAATGAAATGTTTGAGAAGATCATCTGTCCCCTATAATGGAAGGTATCCAAAGATGGAGCTTTTACCTGAATTTAAGTTCGGAGGTGGCTGGAAATACAGGAAGCTGAGCTGTCATTTTATCCTCACTCTTTAATTCTACGGAAAATGCTAACTCTTAACTACAGGGTGTTATTTATTTATTTATTTATTTATTTTGTCACACAGTATATATAAGCATAAGTATGAAATTACTATACAATAGATAAGCATATATATGAGTATGTAATAACTATATTAATTGGCTATAACGAAAGGAAACATTAGGACAGGAACGGTAGGCACGTTTGTGCTCTTATGCACGCCCCTTACAGACCTCTTAGGAATGGGGTGAGGCCAATGGTAGATAGTCTTTGGTTAAAGCTTTTGGGATTTTGGGAAGAGACCACAGAATCAGGTAGTGTATTCCAAGCATTAACAACTCTGTTACTGAAGTCATATTTTCTGCAATCAAGATTGGAGCGGTTAACATGAAGCTTAAATCTATTAAATCTATTGTGGTTCTCTTGAGAATGGAGAGTTTTGCCCAGGGGTGAAATCCAGCAAGTTCTGACAGGATCTAGAGAACCGGTAGCGTAAATTTTGAGTTCGGAGAACAGGTAGCGGAAATTTTGAGCAGTTTGGAGAACCAGCAAATACCACCTCTTTGGTGGAGTGGAGATTTTGCAATATCCTTCCCCCTGGAGTGGAGTGGGAATGGAGATTTTGCAGTATTCTTCCCTGCCACACCCAACAAGCCAAGCCCACAGAACCGGTAATAAAAAAAATTAGATTTCACCACTGGTTTTGCCTCATTTTGTGACCTTTCTAGCCATGGTTGTTAAGTGAATCACTGCAGTTCTTAGTAGCAACAGCACTTAGACTTATACACTGCTTCACAGTGCTTTACAGCCTTCTCTAAGCGGTTTACAGAGTCAGCCTATTGCCCCCCAACAATCTGGGTCCTCATGTTGCCCACCTCAGAAGGATGGAAGGCTGAGTCAAGACGGTTGTTAAGGGAGTTTTGCCCCATTTTGCGGCCTTTCTTGCCACGGTTGTTAAGTGAAACGGTGCAGTTGTTAAGTTAGCAACACCGTTGTTCAGTGAATCTGGCCTTCCCCATTCTGACTTTGCTTGTCAGAAGGGTGCGAAAGGGGGTCACGTGACCCCTGGGGCACTGCGACCGTCATTAATATGAACCCGTTGCCAAGGGTCCAAATTTGGATCACATGACTCTGAGGATGCCGCAGCAGTTGTAAGTATGAAAAAAAACAACAACCCAGACATAAGTTATGGAGATTTCTCGATCATCCAGGTCATGGTTGTCCCAAAGGTGCTTTTTTGACAAAAGACAACTGGATTTTTCTTGGTTTTTCCTTTGAAAACGTTTTGCTTCTCATCCGAGAGGCTTCTTGAGAACTGAAGAAATTCTGAAGTAGCTTCTTGGAGGAGAAGCGAAACGAATTTAAAGAAAGTGAAATGTTAATACCACTTTATGATGCCTTGGTAAGGCCACACTTGGAATATTGCATCCAGTTTTGGTTGCCACGATGTAAAAAAGATGCTGAGACTCTAGAAAGAGTGCAGAGAAGAGCAACAAAGAGGATTAGGGGACTGGAGGATAAAACATATGAAGAACGGTTGCAGGAACTGGGTATGTCTAGTTTAATAAAAAGAAGGACTAGGGGAGATATGATAGCAGTGTTCCAATATCTCAGGGGTTGCCACAAAGAAGAGGGAGTCGGGCTGTTCTCCAAAGCATCTGAGGGTAAAACAAGAAGCAATGGGTGGAAACTAATGAAGGAGAGAAGCAACTTAGAACTAAGGAGAAATTTCCTGACAGTGAGAACAATTAATCAGTGAAACAACTTGCCTCCAGAAGTTGTGAATTCTCCAACACTGAAAGTTTTTAAGAAGATGTTGGATAACGGTTTGTCTGAAGTGTTGTAGGGTTTCGTGCCTAAGCAGGGGGTTGGACTAGAAGACCTCCAAGGTCCCTTCCAACTCTGATATTCTACATTCTAAAGAGACTGAACCATCTTGGTGGACCTCTGTAGGAGTTTCCTCTTACACCGACTTATCTTTGCATCTCCTTTAAAGAAGAGGATGAAGACAGGTTGGACTGGAAGACCTCCAAGGTCCCTTCCAACTCTGTTGTTGTTGTTATTACTATTATTATTATTTATTTTCTTTATTAAGAAAAAAAATCCCACCAAGAAAGTACAATTGCCTTCCGGAAAGAACACCTTTGGGATAGTGCTAAGTCACCTTTTTCAGCGGTGCTGTAACTTCAAATGGTCACTAAACGAACGGTGTAAGTTGAGGACTACCTGTGCAAGGCTGTAGAAGTGCCCTGTTTAGGACAGAAGTCTTCCTGCTTCCCTCCACAGGAGGAAAGACCTGTTTTGTAACTTCCCGAGCAGGGACGGTATTCACTTAACTTTCCCTAAAAGGTAAAAGTAAAGGTTCCCCTCGCACATACGTGCTAGTCGTTACCGACTCTAGGGGGCGGTGCTCATCTCCGTTTCAAAGCCGAAGAGCCAGCGCTGTCCGAAGACGTCTCCGTGGTCATGTGGCCAGTATGACTCAACGCCAAAGGCGCACGGAACGCTGTTACCTTCCCACCAAAGGTGGTCCCTATTTTTTCTACTTGCATTTTTACGTGCTTTCGAAACTGCTAGGTTGGCAGAAGCTGGGACAAGGAACGGGAGCTCACCCCGTTACATGGCAGCACTAGGGATTCGAACCGTTGAGCTGCCGACCTTTCGATCGACAAGCTCAACGTCCTAGCCCCTGAGCCACCGCGTCCCATCTTTCCCTACCGGCTTGCAAATGTGAGCACATGCACCCTGTCCACGCATGTGCCCAGCTTTCTGCACATGCACTTTGCTGATGCGCACACCTTCCGCATATGCGCCTGGCCTCAAAAACGTGCCTAAATAGGGTGGCATATAGCCTGGGGGGGGGTTTCTTGTGATTTCCGCTACCGGTTCGGGCAAACTTGTTCAAACCGGCTGAATACCACCTCCGTTCCCGAGTCTTTGCAGCCAAGAAATCACGGACTGCCACTGAAAAGGCCCCGACAGTTTTATCCACTGCACACTGTACATCCAAACATCCCAGCACCATTTATCCAGTAATTCATCCAACCAGAGACAGGTGGAGAGATTATTTATTGATCCAACGGTTATAGTGCCTTAATGTACATTTCTTCTCATCCTTCTTTCCTACCTCCCCCCTTCTTCAAATCACCAGCTAGGAAGGGGACACCGTTCTCCGCCGTTCATTCAAAATTTCAATATCGTTCCCGTTTATTAAGGCATACATTACGATCGGGAGGGTGGGAGGGTTGGGGGAAAAGAGACCTGACTAAAATGATTTCTAATATTGCTTTCCCGGTGGGGGGGGGAGATATAATTTCTTGCCTCTCGGGACCGGTAAGCGGTAATGTAATCCGAAGACAAAATAAAACGTATTAGCAGGCACAGTTGTCAAAAGTAAAGCTTTTATTTCTATAGGAAATATCGATTGGGAGAATTTGGGAGAAGAACTCTGGGAGTTGAAGTCCACAAGTCTTAAAAGAGCCAAGTTTGCAGACCCCTGGTCTAAGGAATGCATGAGAGCCTATGGCCATCAAGGCCAAGGGCTCGGAGTTACCAGCCGCTGCAGACTGTTTTCTTAAAACAAAAGAACCACCTGTAATTCATGGACAATGAATTGTGGGCGGCCCAGGGGTGAAAAAGGATTTTAGCTATGTGGATTTTCACGGGAAAACCTTGGAACTGACTTTGCTTCTGCTGTGCCTGAACAGATATTTCAATAACATTTGAAATATCAAATGTTGATCGGGATGCCTTATGCACGGTCACTCACGCTCTGGTTACGTCTAGGCTGGATTATTGCAATGCTCTCTACATGGGGCTGCCCTTGAGGTGCACCCGGAGGCTGCAGTTAGTCCAGAATGCGGCTGCGCGAGTAGTAACGGGAGCCGCTCGTGGCTCCCACGTGACATCGCTGCTCCGTAGCTTGCACTGGCTTCCTGTGGTCTTTCGGGTGCGCTTCAAGATTTTGGTAACTATCTTTAAAGCGCTCCATGGCTTAGGACCCGGGTACTTACGAGACCGCCTGCTGTTACCCTTTGCCTCCCACCGACCCGTACGCTCGCACAGAGAGGATCTCCTCAGGGTGCCGTCCGCCAAACAATGTCGGCTGGTGGCCCCCAGGAGTAGGGCCTTCTCTGTGGGGGCAGTGACGCTCTGGAACGAACTTCCCCCCGGCCTGCGTCAAGTGCCTGATCTTCGGACCTTCCGTCGTGAGCTCAAAACATATTTATTCATTAAAGCGGGACTGGCATAATTAGTGATGTATTTTAATTGGGTTTTTTAATATTTTTAACTTCTTAATTTAAATTTTAATAATCAGCCTTTAAAATTTGCTCTTTTTAATTGTTGTTTTAAATTGTATACATCTTTGTTTTTATTTTGGCTGTACACCGCCCTGAGTCCTTCGGGAGAAGGGCGGTATAAAAATTTAATAAATAAATAAATAAATAAATAAATAAACATTTAACTCTTCAATCAATCAGAATAGAGCTGGAAGGGACCTTGGAGGTCTTCTAGCCCAACCCGCTGCTCAGGGCATGAAACCCTATACCACTTCAGACAAATGGTTGTCCAATCTCTTCCTAAAACTTCCAGTGTTGGAACACCCACGACTTCTGGAGGCAAATCGTTCCACTGATTAAGTGTTCTGTCAGGAAATTCCTTCTTAGTTCTAGGTTGAAGAGCTGCGGTGGCACAGTGGTTAGAGTGCAGTACTGCA
The DNA here is from genome assembly GCF_028640845.1 of Ahaetulla prasina. NCBI lineage: Eukaryota > Metazoa > Chordata > Lepidosauria > Squamata > Colubridae > Ahaetulla > Ahaetulla prasina. The sequence continues at coordinate 6,642,987 of NC_080546.1, read as the reverse complement.
GGCTACTTTTGCTGACTGCCGGCTGCCTGCAATTTGGCAGTTTGAATCTCACCAGGGTCAAGGTTGACTCTGCCTTCCATCCTTCCAAGCTGGGTAAAATGAGGACCCAGATTGTCGGGGGGGGGGGGCAATATGCTAATTCTATAAACTGCTTAGAGAGGGCTGTAAAGCACTGTAAAGAGGTATATAAGTCTAAGTGCTTTTGCTATTCCTTCCTTCCTTCCTTCCTTCCTTCCTTCCTTCCTTCCTTCCTTCCTTCCTTCCTTCCTTCCTTCCTTCCCTCCTTCCTTCCTTCCACTCTTAATTCACTTTTTCATTCTCCTCCCTGGTGGCACAGTGGTTAGAATGCAGTATTGCCGGTTAAGTCTGCCCACTGCCAGCAGTTCGATCCTGACTGGCTCAAGCTTGACTCAGCCTTCCATCCTTCTGAGGTGAGTAATGTCGTGTCCCACTTTTCCGCTGACGGCCGGGTCAGGGAAATCCGAATCAGGCGTGCCTCTGCAGCTCTGCCAAAGTCCTAGCAAAGTCCTCAGGGCAGGCAGGAGACCAGAAAGTGACTTCAGCAAGATATGTTTAGACTTTGCCTGACTCAGAGAATGCCAGAAAGCAGGTCCTTTATATAGGCCATGGGGTGTGGCTCCATGACTCAGCACTTATCCAGGCCTGCCCCTCCCTTCCTTCTGTTGCCTCCGTCTATCAAGTCTTCTGACGCGAGGGTCACTCCAGTCTGCAGCTGTTGGCAACTGACCTCCCTCAGGCTCACATGCTGTGGAGGAGGGGGAGGGGTCTAGTTGCTCCGTTTGCCTGGGCATGGAGCCAGAGCTGGGGGCTGGAGATACTTCCTCCTCTTCAGCCTGTCTGGGCATGGAGCCAGGGCTGGGGCCGGGAGGCATACTAGGACATTCCTCCGTGTTCGGAAGCAGATAAGAAGGCCCCGGCTGTGGTGAGATCGGACGAGACACAACAAGTAAAATGAGGACCCAAAATTGTTGGGGGCCATAGGCTGGCTCTGTAAACCGCTTAGAGAGGGCTGTAAAAGCACTGTGAAGCATATATAAGTCTAAGTGCAATTGCTATTGCTTTTCTCCTTGATTAGCGTCCATCCATTGTTTCTTGTCTTGCCTTCAGGTGCTTGGGAAAATCAGTTGACTCCCTCTTCTTTGTGGCAGCCTCTTAAATACTAGAACATTGCTATCATGTCCCCTCTAGTCCTTCTTTTCTCCAGACTGGCCATACTCAGTTCCTGCGTTTTGTCTCCAGGCCTTTAATCGTCTTAGCTGTTCTTGTTACTTTTTTTTTTTTTTGAATGTGCCAAATGAGAAAGTTGGGCTTTATGGGTTATCTACAGATAGTCCTTGACTTTTGACGACAATTGAGATTGGAACTTCCATTGTTAACTGATGCAGTCATTTAGTGAATCGAGCACAAATTTTATAACTTCCGTTGCCATGGGCATTAAGTGAATTTGGCTTCCCTCACAGACTTTGCTTATTGGAAATCAGCTGGGAATCCCAGGATGCTACGACTCTTGATACATACATGCTGGTTGACAGATACCTGAATATTGATTATATGACCTTGGGGGAAGTTGTGAAAGTTTTAAGTGTTGTATGTCAGTTTTGGAAGGCAATTTTCTGTTTTGCTTCTTAACTGCCACATATTTTAGCTGGGGAAGTTGGGAGGGGGTTGTTGTTGGAGCAGTAGAAAGTTAGTCATAACAACATTCCGTACTCAAGGATTTTTGCCTGCATCTGATGTAGACTGCCTGAAGATTGTATCCAATTGAGCGTGAAGAGTTGATTCGACAATGTGATGAATTTGTGGGTGTGGGGCAGGGCTGTGAACTGTCAACTGGTTGTAGAAAACCTGGAAGCTTTCAGTTTCGGGTTTCCCCAGCTATGCCAACATGACATCTCTAATAAATTGGAACTTTGAGGAACCTCAAGCCTCAGAGCTTTATTTCGTTGGGGGTGTTCCTTGGAACCCTGACATTGTAACTTAGCCAGTTGTAACTTCTTTCAGCCCTTTTATAATATTGAACGGCCATTAAATGAACGGTTGTAAGTCAAGGATTATCCCTCAATTTCTGAATCGGATATAGTTGTGTTTCAGAAATAGACAGAGTGGTAGATTTGATCAGCTGAATTACATTTACAAGAAATATTTTTTTTAAATAATCATGTTTCATAGGATATTTTATTACTTGAAAAAAATGTAATAAGCAGCCGAAAAATATATTTATGCATTATTTTTAGATCTGGAAAGCACTACATGTGATCATTTATAGTTAAGGAAATGACGCACCTATTAAATTTTTAAAAATCATTTATATATCAGAAGAAAACAGATGTCACTCTAATTTAATGCAAACATGTTTTTATATTTAAAAGGGAAGGAAGGGATTTTAACAGGAAGTATAATCATCTTCCCACCAACATTTAATGTGCGGAAACATTTTTTTTAAAAAATATATATATATATAATGACATCGAGGCTTGGAAACAAGTTTTGGAACTCGTACATATTTATTTCAGGAAACTGGGCAAGAATGAAACCTAATTATGATAATCTTGGTCACAATTTTTAAATAATTATTTTAAAAGTGTACCTTTAGGGTGGTGAATCTGATCAGATCTGAAACAAATTTTTAAAGAATTTATAAAGCTTGAAGCTGTTTGGGATGATGGGCAGTGGTGGGATTCAGCCAGTTTGCACCACTTTGGGAGAACCGGTTGTTAACTTTCTGAGCAGTTTGGAAAACTGGTTGTTGGGGGAAATTATTAGGGCAAAGAACTGGTTGTTAAATTACCTGAATCCCACCACTGGATGATGGGCAATCTTTTCATGGAATTTCTTAAAAGAAGGAGAAGGGAAGGAGGAGATGGAGGGAGAGGTTTTTGTTGTTTTTACCCTGCTTAGTTTCATAGTTTTAATATGGTTTTGTGCCTTGCTTTAACTTGTGATTGGGAGAGGAGGAGGAGGAGAAGGAGAAGGAGGAGAAAAAGAAGAGGAGGAGGAGGAGAAGGTGGAGGAGAAGGTGGAGAAAGAGGAGGAGGAGGAGGAAGAGGAGGAAGAAAAGGAGAAGGAGGAGAAAGAGAAAAGGAGGAGGAGGAGGAGAAGGTGGAGAAAGAGAAGGAGGAGGAGGAGGAGAAAGAGGAGGAGGAAGAGGAGGAAAAGGAGAAGGAGGAGAAAGAGAGGAGAGAGGGAAGGAGAAGAAAAAGGAGAAGGAAGAGAGAGAGAAAAGGAGGAGGAGGAGAAGGTGGAGAAAGAGAAGGAGGAGAAGGAGGAGAAGGAGGAGGAGAAAGAGGAGGAGGAAAAGGAGAAGGAGGAGAAAGAGAAGAGGAGGAGGAGGAGGAGAAAGAGGAGGAGGAGGAAAAGGAGAAGGAGAAGGAGAAGGAGAAGGAGGAGAAAGAGAAGAGGAGGAGGAGGAGGAGAAGAAGGAGGAGAAAGAGAAGGAGGAGGAGGAGGAAAAAGAGAAGGAGAAGGAGAAGGAGAAGGAGAAGGAGGAGAAGCCGAAGAAGCTGCCTACATCTCATTTTAAACCCAACTGGATGAAAATGTGTCACTTACCACCTTCTTGGTGGTATTTGCAACACCTACAACACTCTTCTAGTGTGTCTCTCTCTGTGTGTATAGTTTGTTTTTTTTAAACACATGCATACCTCTGGATAGCAACCAAGGTGCCTTGCAGGTGTCAAATTTGGTGAGGTGTGTTTTGGGACAGCTGGCTTTGTTTGGTGGGCTGTCATCCCACGGCAACCTTATCTGCACTACACACAATGAGAATTGAAGATTGATCACTCATCCCGTGTAGCTTCCACCTCTCAGACTGAATTAATGGCTGGCCGCCTAAGACAATGACAGAGAGTTCATCAGTGTAAATAATGAAGTAGTAGGTAGCATTAATTCTATTCCGGAATCAAATAATTTCCCTCTAGGCCCCCCACTATTCCAAAGATAGGCCAAACCAGTATCATGGGCACAGATAGATAAGTGATTTTTCTATGATGAGCAAAGCTTAAAAGATGCCCAAACACAAACACACACACACACACACACACACACAAAATGAAAGTTAGTGGGGGGAAAAAGAATCGTTTTTCCAAAAAGCCTTGTGCATCCACACTACAACCAGTTCCTGCCGTTTCCTCTGATCGATACTCTAAACGATACTTATTTAATTGCTCACCGGTTTAATTAGGGGAAGTGAAACACAATTAGGGGGCATTAGTGCAAAGTCAGTGCAAAGGACCCATTTGGGACAACCATCGGACTGGAGGAACCGAACTGGCTTAATGACATTTTCCCTTGATAAAAAAATCCTAATTAAAAGCTTTACCCCGGGGAGGGAGGGAAGGAGGGGAAATACAGCGAGCGCCACAGAGAACAAACATGGTTTCCGTGTGTATGCTAATTTAACTTCATAGATTTGTTTTGACGTTTGGCACAAAGGAAGAGAGTTCGGGGGAGACAGAGAATACACCAGTCACTATATATAGGAAATTATTTCCATTTTAGACAGCCTGAAAACTGGAAAGGAAAAAAATAAATAAATAAATAAAAAAGCTTAGACAATTGTAAGGGAAAACACATAAATTATATATAAGTGTTTGTATACTAAGAGCAGAAAGTTCGACATCAAGGTAAGAATTTCCGTTTGAAGTAAAAGAGAAGCTACGTGAATTAGGTACAACTAATTGGAGGAGGAGGAGGAGGTGGAAGAGGAGGAGGAGGAGGTGGAAGAAGAGGAGAATTGTGGAGAACTTGGTGCTCTCTGAGCTTGGTGGTTTTCTTGCAGACATTTCATGACCCAGCTAGGTAACATCATCAGCGCTAGAAGGGAGTGGAGGAGAGTGGGAGAGGGGAAGGAGGGAGGATGAGGACAGGGGGAGGAGGGGGAGGGGAAGAAGGAGGAGGAGGAGGAGAACTGTGGGGTTTTTGGTGGTCTGTGAGCTTGGGGGTTTTCTTGCAGACGTTTCATGACCCAGCTAGGTAACATCATCAGTGCTAGAAGGGAGTGGGGGAGAGGGGAAGGAGGGATGACGAGGATAGGGGAGGAGGGGGAGGGGAAGAAGGAGGAGGAGGAGAACTGTGGGGTCTTTGGTGCTCTCTGAGCTTGGCTGTTTTCTTGCAGACGTTTCATGACCCAAATAGATAACATCATCAGTGTCGTTGTAACTTCAATCAGTCACTAAATGAACTGTTATAAGTTGAGGACCACCTGTACTGGATGATAGACATGAACACCTGTCATCACATCCTTCAGGTGTGACCGCCATAGCTCAGGGGGACCTCCTTGAATAGACTTAGAACAGCAAATGCATATTATTTTGGAGCAGCTATGAAGACGTCTTCATCTCTTTTGCTCCGAGGTTTGCTTTTCTCTATTTAAAACAGTGAGGGTCTTATTATTTCCCACGGAACGTGATGGTGGTGCAGTTGTGCGCCCAGAGTTTTTATCATCTGCCTCAAGGCCCCGAGGAAGCCTTGGTGCAGGGAAAAAGCAAAAAAAACACCAAAAAAAATAACCGTAGCTGCGATTGCTATAAATAAGCCAGGACATAAATTCATAAATTTTAAAAATCAAGCAGTTAATCAGTCATAGCTCCAAGCTGTGAAGAGAAACTTCCTAGGAATTTTGGAAGGAAATTATGTGAATAAATAAAAGCTTCATTCAGGGGTGAAATGCTCCCGGTTCGGACCGGATCGCCTGATCTCATGGCGATGGCGGCGGGTGGTTCGGAGAACCGATAGCAAAAATCCCTGTTCCCCCCCACATGCTAAGCTGAGCCGCGTGATCATCAGAGGTTGTTGGTTTTTTTACTTTTAAAAGCATTTTTTCTTCAGCCGAAAAAATGCTTTTAAAAGTAAAAAAAAAAATCCTTTGATGATCGTGCAGCTCTTCTGGGATCGTCAGAACCCTTTAAAAGCATTTTTTTCTACAACCTCTTTGGCCGAAGAGGTTGTAGAAACAATGCTTTTAAAAGCATTCTAACGATCAGGCAACTCAGCTGGGATCGTCAGAACCCTTTAAAAGCATTTTTTTTCTACAACCTCTTCGGCTGAAGAGGTTGTAAAAAAATGCTTTTAAAAGGTTAAATTTTCTGAATGTCAGCAATGGCAAGTCCTAGCAAATTGGAGGTGGTCTTTTTTTGATGATTCGATTAACCTTAGTGGATGCCCAAATCCAACCCCGACTAGATTGAATTTAAATCCACGTCTGCTCAACACGTGACATGGAGGAGTGATCCATAGCGCCTTGAATTAGTCTGCTTCCGCCAACGCAGAGACTGCTACTTGTAAATGTAAAATAATGTAGGTAGTATGAGTTACAGCAGTTCATTTAGCGCCGTTCAAAGTTACAACGGCAGTGAAAAGGGCGACTTATGTTTTTCACACTTAACAACAGTTGCAGCGTCCTCTTGGTCCCGCGCTCAAAATTCAGACACTGGGCAACTGGTTCATATTTATGACGGTTGCAATGTCCCCTGGTCACGTGATCACCTTTTGGGATGATCCTTTCGGGGACCTTCTGACAAGCAAATTCAATGGGGAAGCCAGAGTCACTTAACAGCTTTGTTGCTAAACCTCTTGGAGATTGTCCCCAAAGGTGCTTTTTCAAGTGGATTTTCTGGTTTTTCTTTGAAGCTGTTTCGCTTCTCATCCAAGAAGCTTCTTCAGTTCTGACTGGATGGCGGCGAAGGGAAGGATTGATTCTCCTTGCAGACAGCTGGTCATCTGCATCTTTTTTAGAGGGTCATTGAGGCCACTTGGAGGTTTATCTGTGTCCTCAAGGTCACCTGAGTAATGCAAACGGTTCCTGTAGTCTGCAATTTTTTCCCCTCTGGAAATCCATTCCTATTCCCATCTCATTCAAAGGGTGTTCGACCCAAATCATCCAGTCAGAGCTGAAGAAGCTTCTTGGATGAGAAACGAAACGTCTTCAAAGAAAAGCCAGAAACAATGTTGTTACTAATTTAACAACGGCAGTGATTCACCTAACAACTGGGACAAGAAAGGTCGTAAAACGGGGCAAAACTCAGCTTAACAAGTGTCTCACTTAAGAACAGAAATATTGGGGTCAGTCACGGTCGTAAGTCGAGGACTATCTGTACTCTGATACCAATCTCATAGCAAAGGAGCACGGCAGCTCACATGGTTGGAAAGCTGGGCCCAAGGTTGAAGAAGCCCATGTTTGAGACCTGAGAGCTGCTGTAGGGCAGGGTTGAGCTCCCGTCCTTTGCTCCAGCTCCTGCTGGAGACCTGAAAGGAGCCCCCAATTGGCTTTCCCAGAACCTGGAAGTGCCTCCGTATTTCTGACTCGAATGCAAAAAATGTTATGCCAACATTAATACAAAGTCATCTATTTATATAGAACAGCAGGTGAAACCTCTCGTCATAGATTGTTGTGCCACGTTTGGTCTTACATGAACCGCAGTGGCCCAGTGGTTAGAGTGCAGTACTGCAGGCTACTTCTGCTGACTTGCCGGCTGCCTGCAATTTGGCAGTTCGATTCTCACCAGGCTCCAGGTTGTCTCAGCCTTCCGTCCTTCCGAGGTGGGTAAAATGAGGACCCCAAATTGTTGGGGGCCAGAGGCTGACTCTGTAAACCACTTAGAGAGGGATGCAAAAACACTGCAAAGTGATATATAAGTGCTATTGCTATGACCATGAATGATCTTCAGGCTTGAATTTAAATTTCTGATTTTTTTTTTTCCATTATTAAATAACGGCGCGGGGGATCCTAAATTATGAAACCCTCCTTCATCATTGCTGCAAAAGTTTTGTAGACATTATGACTGTTGAAGATTAAATATGCAGATGCTGGAAGAGCAGGATGGGGGGAAAAAATAAAGTGGTACTATAAAATGTATTAAGCAAGCACCAACCCAAGGCAATAAATTTGAAAGCCCAGAGGTGGGATAAATATTCAGATAAGCATTAAGAGATTCTCTGGGTGTCCTGCTATGAAATTCTGGGTTTCATAACTAGGACAGCATTTGAAGCTGTCTTGCGTCAAATACAATCACTGGTTCATTTAATTCTGTTTGTGGCTTCCTGGTTTTCAGATAGGAAGGTCACAACCCCATCCTCTAACCGGAGATATTTTAAGAGTTCCACAGTTCAAATCATGAGCTAAGGGGCTTGCCATGTAATTTGCTCATTCCCCAGCTCTGGTTAGGTACATCTGGATTTCTCAAAGTCCAGTGCATTTGCTTGGTTTTTAGTCCTCCCATCTGGCAGAATTTTTAATGGAATTCCTCTCTTTCTCTCTCTCTCTCTCTTTTTTTTCTTTTAGCTCAGATCAAATGCTCCTCTGCAGGTTTGTTGGATTTCAGGAGCGCTTGGAGAACTGCTCGCTAGGAAAAAGCAGTGTGACATTTATATTAACAGAGAGAGACAGAGAGACACAGAGGGAGACAGAGACACACAGAGAGAGAGAGAGAGAGAAAGAGACAGAGAGACACAGAGAGAGACAGAGACAGAGAGAGACAGAGAGACACAGAGAGAGAAAAACACACACATAGAGAAAGAGACACAGAGAGAGAGAGAGAGAGACAGAAACAGACACACAGAGAGAGAGAAAGACAGAAAGAGAGAGACAGAGAGACAGAGAGACACAGAGGGAGACAGAGACAGAGAGAGAAAGGCAGAGAGACAAACAGAGACACACAGAGAGAGAGAGAGAGACAGAGAGAGAAAAATACACACATAGAGAAAGAGACACACACACAGAGAGACAGAGAGACAGAGAGAGAGAGAGAGAGAGAGAGAAACAGATACACACACAGAGAGAAAGACAGAGAGAGAGAGAGAGACAGAGAGACAGAGACAGAGACACAGAGGGAGACAGAGAGAGAGACAGAGAGAAAGAGACAGAGACAGAGACAGAGAGAGAGAGAGACAGACAGACACACACACAGAGAGAGAGAGAGAGAGAGGAGAGAGAAAAATACACACATAGAGAAAGAGACACACACACAGAGAGAGACAGAGAGAGAGAGAGAGAGAAACAGACACACACAGAGAGAGAAAGACATAGAGAGAGAGAGAGACAGAGAGACACACACACAGAGAGAGAGAGACAGAAAGAGAAAGACAGAGAGAGAGAAAGAGACAGAGAGACAGACACAGAGAGAGAGAGAGAGAGAAAGAGACACACAGAGAGACCAAGACCGAGAGAGACAGAGAGAAAAAAACACAGAGAGAGAAAGAGACAGAGAGAAAGAGACAGAGAGAAAGAGAGACAGAGAGACAGAGAGAAAGAGAGAAAGAGAGAGAAAGAGAGAGCCAGACACACAGAGAGAGACACACAGAGAGACACAGAGAGAGGAGAGAGAAAAACACACACATAGAGAAAGAGACAGACAGAGAGAGAGAGAGAGAGACAGAAACAGACACAGAGAGAGAAAGACAGAGAGAGAGAGAGAGACACACACAGAGGGAGACAGAGAGAGAGAGAGAGAGAGACAGACAGACAGACAGAGAGAAAGAGACAGAGAGAAAGAGAGAGAAAGAGAGAGAGAGACAGACAGACACACACAGAGAGAGAGAGAGAGACAGAGAGACAGAGAGAGAGAAAAACACACACAGAGAGAAAGAGACAGAGAGAAAGAGAGAGACAGAGAGAGAGAAAGACAGAAAGAGAGAGAGTGACAGAGACAGGGAGGGGGTGGAGGGGGGGAGGGAGGGAGGAAAGGCTGTTTAAATCCCTTGCAAATGTTATAAACTAAATGCCCCCTGCCCAACCTGCAAACCTCTTTCCCCTTTTTGTCAGTAGTCAACCGGCTAAAAAATTTAAATTAAGCGAAGCCCCCAAATAAGCTCCAGTCAGAGGATTTCTTTATCATCAGGTTCAGGGTTTTCCGACGACACCCCATGTACTTAACTACATATGAGCAATTCTGAGCTAATTCTGTTTCTCACATTTTCTATATCTCAGGAGCAAGGGAAGAGAGAGTGGGGGGCCAACTGAGCTATTGATTTATCTGTTCACTTCTTTGAGCTTTTTACAGATGGTAGACAGGCCAAGTTGGCTGTAAACAAATATAAGGCAGAGAAACTAACATTGTTGCAATACATTTAACGGTAATAGATGGGGGGGGCGGATAATCTATGCACACGTGAAGGGGACTGGCTCAAAGTCACCCAGGTGTTTTTTTTTTTTTAAATAAGGCAGGACTAGAACTCAAGCAGTTGTAGAAAAAAATGCTTTTAAAGGCTTCTGACAATCCCAGCTGAGTTGCCTGATCGCCAGAACCTTTTAAAAGCATTTTGTTTACAACCTCTTCGGCCAAAGAGGTTGTAGAAAAAAGGCTTTTAAAAGGCTCTGACGATCCCAGCTGAGCCGCACGATCATCAGAGGCTTTTTTTTTTTACTTTTAAAAGCATTTTTTCGGCCGAAGAAAAAATGCTTTGAAAAGTAAAAAAAAAAAAAAAAAGGCTCTGATGATCGCATGGCTTAGCCGGGCATGGGGGGGGGGCAGGGATTTTTGCTACTGGTTCTCTGAACCACCCGCCGCCATCGCTACGGGATCAGGCGATCCAGTCCGAACTGGGAGCATTTCACCCCTGATCGTCTCTTTTGGTTGATTGGTCCCGAGTCACCCAGCCATGTTTTATGCCTAAAGTGGAACTAGAACTCACTGTCTCCTGGTTTCTCAGCCAGCACCTTAACCCTCTACATTCAACAAACCAGCTCTCATGTATTGTCATGCATTAAATGAAAACCCGGATATTACAATTTTGATGGATGGAGTTCTACTTGCATTTTTCAAACAATATCCGTGCTAGATCAAGATTTCAATCCATGACTTGTTTAGCATTTCCCATGATCCAGAAATTCTGCCTTGTTTCTGTCCAACAAATCAGGCTTTCACTTATAATTGTAGATTGTTAGGAGATGTGAAAGATATAATAATAATATAATAATAATATCAGAGTTGGAAGGGACCTTGGAGGTCTTCTAGTCCAACCCCCTGCCCAGGCAGAAAACCCTACACCATTTCAGACAAATGGCTATCCAACATTTTCTTAAAAATTTCCAGTGTTGGAGCATTCACACCTTCTGCAGGCAAGTTGTTCCACTTATTAATTGTTCTCACTGTCAGGAAATTTCTCCTTAGTTCTAAGTTGTTTCTCTCCTTGATCAGTTTCCACCCATTGCTTCTTGTCCTGCCTTCAGATGCTTTGGAGAATAGCTTGACTCCCTCTTCTTTGTGGCAACCCCTGAGATATTGGAAGACTGCTATCCTGTCTCCCCTAGTCCTTCTTTTCATTAAACTAGGCATACTGAGTTCCATATATATATACATATATATATATATACAGGTCTTTGGTTATTCGGGTTTACATATATATACATATTGTTGTGTCTTGCCTGCCCTCAGAGCAGCCGGGGCCTTCTTATCTGCTTCCGAATACGGAGGAATGTATGCCTCCCGGCCCCAGTGCTGGCTCCATGCCCAGACAAACTGCAGAAGAAGGAGCACCTCCCTGCCCCAGCCCTGACTCCATGCCCAGGCAAACGGAGCAACTAGACCCCTCCCCGTCCTCCACAGCATGTGAGCCTGAGGAGGGTTTATTACCAACAGCTGATTGGAGTGACCCTCGCATCAGAAGATTGGATAGGCGGAGGCAACAGAAGGAAGGGAGGGGCAGGCCTTAATGAGTGCTGAGTCATGGAGCCACACCCCATGGCCTATATAAAGGATCTACTTTCTGGCAGTCTCTGAGTCAGGCAAAAGTCGAACTTATCTTGCTGAAGTCACTTACTGGTCTCCTGCCTGCTCTGAGGACTTTGCTAGGACTTTGGGCAGAGCTGCAGAGGCAAGCCTGATTCGGATTTCCCTGACCCAGCTGTCAGCGGAGGAGTGGGACACGACACACACACACACACATATATATATATATATATATACATATATATACATATATAGCTCAACTAGTTTCAAAGAGAGATGGAATCAACAAGAAGTCGCATTCTGCTCAGTTTTTGCACGTGCCAACTTTATTGCAAAGTTTGTAAGTGGCAAATTTAAAACATCTCCTTGCTCGGCTGATAATCAAAGATAGCTTGGAATAAATATTTTCCCACCGCCACCCTGAAATTTAGACGGAAGCAGAACTCGGTGACTTTCAAGCGATCTGTTCCTGAACATTTCAAGGATAAAACAACAACAACAACAACAACAACTCATCTTCAGGATAAGCTCTTAAATCAAGAGAAGTTGGTGTTCTGGTTTACTGAAATGCAAATTTCCAAAAGAGCGACTGGATCTTTTAGCTCTTTTAAAATACAGATGACAGAATGACTGACTAATCTGACACATCCAGTGAACGATGAGACCCAGGACGGGATGAGGGGACAGAGCAGTTCCTGAAGCAAAAATCCTCTTTACGGAATGTCACTCGGTTCTCTCCCCCCACCCACCTCAAAAATGTACATTTTTGACATCTGAAACAAATTGCAATGACACGTGAAAGCAAGAAGCTGGCACGGACAGCTATTTATCATTTCGCAGAGTCCCTGGTTTGTCCAAAAAAAAAACGGCAAGAGCAGTTCTGCTTTGAAGACAAGTATTATTTCACAACAGGGTGGCTGGCCCTCAATCACGGCGTTTCTCAACCGTGGCGAGTCTTAAAATGTGAGGACTTCGACTCCCAGAATTCCCCAGCCGACATCTCTAAACTTGGCATGGCTGGCTGGGGAATTCTGGGAGTCGAAGTCCTCGCCAGGGTTGAGCAACACTGTAAGAGTTTGTTTTATTTGTATTTTTTCTGAGGGGGGGGGAGAAATAAAATTGCTTACTGGGATTATGTCGCTTTCAGGAAATTACGTGATGCAATAATTGACGGTTCTATATAATATTCACGGTTCGGGTTGCTTTTAAGAAGTTTCACACACTTCAAAAAGCTCTGTTTGAAGGAAGACCCATTCATCAATAGTTTAGGCAGTGGTAAAATCCAATTTTTTTTACTACCAGTTCTGTGGGTGTGGCTTGGTGGATGTGGCAGGGGAAGGATACTGCAAAATCCCCATTCCCACCCCACTCCTGGGGGAAGGATATTGCAAAATCTCCGCTCCCATCCCACTCTGGGGCCAGCCAGAGGTGGTATTTGCCAGTTCTCTGAACTACTCAAAATTTCCATTACTGGTTCTCTAGAACCTGTCAGAACCTGCTGGATTTCACCCCTGAGTTTAGGGATCTTTAAAACATATCCTTGTAGCCACAGAAAAAGGAAAAAAAGAAAGATAGCAGAGGAGAAAGGGGACAGGCACAACTAGTCCTCAAATTATGTCCACAACTGAGCCCAAAATGTATGTTGTTAACTGAGACAGCTGTTAAGTGAACTTCACCCCGTTTTACAGCCTTTCTTGCCTCAGCTGTTAAGTGAATCACTGAAGTTGTTAAGTTAGTAACACGGTTATTAAGTGAATCTGGACTATGCTGGTCAGAATGCTGCAAAACGACCCAGGGACGTTGCAACCGTCATAAATATGAGTCAGTTGCCAAGCATCCAAATTTTGATCAGGTGACCACGGGGATGCTGCAGCTGTCGATAAGTGTGAAAAATGGTCACAAGTCATGTTTTTCAGTGCCGTTGTAACGTTGAACAATCACTAAATGGTCTATTTTAAATCGAGCATTACCGTTATAGCGTTAAGTGGCTCATTTCAAAACTTTCTCCTAGTTTTGCCCTAATTTGATATTTACTAAGGTCATTACAACACAGAAAACTAATGGGCACACAACTAAGACCACACCCACAAAGGATGCTATGAAACAGCCGGCTAATCTGCAAACATCCACCCCACTTTTTTTTTTTATTATTTAATTTTGTCATAACAGTATACATAAACATTGTCATAAGTAAAAAAGATATCATGAAATATATATATATATATATATATATATATATATATATATATATATATATATATATAAGTAAAGAATATGCATTAGCTATATTAATTAGATATAATAAAGGGAACAATAGGACAGGAACGGTAGGCACTTTTGTGCTCTTATGCACGGCCCTTATAGTCTTATGCACGCCACTTAACAATCAAGATGCAACCACACAGCCAACCAACCCACTTACAGCAACAAAGCCAACACTCCCCACCTCCCCATCAGTATTTATACAGACACAGCAGCTCTGACCACGCTTTGCTCGCACAAGCACGAAGCCGTAAGCACCAGCCTGAAGATGACGAGTGAGACCTCGTCGAAACGTCGCCAAAATACTCTTATTACCAACCTTACACGGGAAAAGACCCGAATACGCCAAGACTTACATATCTATACCCGTGAAAACCTACAAAAACAAATAAACAAAACTATTAGTAATTTTAATGGGGTTTTTATGTGTATTTTAATTAATGGGCCAAATTGAATAGGTTTTTTAAAATCGGATTTTGGCTGTATATTGTATGTTTTTTATTGTTTTTTTTTTACCTGGCTGTAAACTGCCCTGAGTCCTTCGGGACAAGGACGGTATAGAAATTAAATTATTCATTCATTCAGATAGATAGATAGACAGACAGACAGACAGACAGACACAGACAGACAGACAGACAGACAGACAGATAGATAGATAGATAGTGTCGTGTCCCACTCCTCCGCTGACGGCTGGGTCCGGGAAATCCGAATCAGGCGTGCCTCTGCAGCTCTGCCCAAAGTCCTAGCAAAGTCCCCAGAGCAGGCAGGAGACCAGTAAGTGACTTCAGCAAGATAAGTTTGACTTTTTGCCTGACTCAGAGACTGCCAGAAAGTAGCTCCTTTATATAGGCCATGGGGTGTGGCACCATGACTCAGCACTCATTAAGGCCTGCCCCTCCCTTCCCTCTGCAGCCTCCGCCTCTCCAATCTTCTGATGCGAGGGTCACACCAATCAGCTGTTCTTGGGAGTAAACCCTCCTCAGGCTCACCTGCTGTGGAGGAGGGGGAGGGGTCTAGCTGCTCCGTTTGCCTGGGCATGGAGTCAGGGCTGGGGCAGGGAGATGCTCCTTCTTCTGCAGTTTGTGTGGGCATGGAGCCAGGACTGGGACCGGGAGGCATACATTCCTCAGTGTGCGGGAGCAGGTAAGAAGGCCCCGGCTGCTCTGAGGGCGGGCAAGACACAACAGATAGGATAGAGATGGATGGATGGATGGATGAATAAATGGAGAGAGAGAAAGAGAGAATAGATATAGATAGATAGATAGATAGATAGATAGATAGATAGATAGATAGGCAGACAGACAGACAGACAGACAGACAGACATATTGACAGACAGTCAGACACAGACAGACTGACAGATAGACAGGTTAAAAGACCTCCAAGGTCCTTCCAGCCCTGTCATTTTCTGATATTATGTTTATTATGCAATGATATCCATGCTGCATCAAAACTGCACTCCAAATTTTTTTCTGAAATTGCAGAAGATCTAAAGTTTGGCCTTGACTGCCATGTATGGCTGGCAAGCTGGAGGAATGTGGAGCGAGATTTAACAGCTTTTGTGTTGATGGGATACATCTGACATTGCCAGGAAAAACAGCACTGAAAACCGAGAACATCTATGGTTCTAATCTACAATTCTATGCAGATTATGGCATGCAAATCTTTGACTGGGTAAATTCTCCTTATTACCGCTAACATCTGCTTACAGAAGACTAGGTACATTTTCTTTCTTTCTTTTTTTCTCTCTCTCTCTCATCATTTCTATTTTTTATTTTCTCTGAATAATTCTAATTATTCTAGTAGTCATGAAGACAAAATACAGAATTAATTCAATGTATTCTATTCCCGAATGTAAGTCAAATTAAATCAAACCTGGTCTTTTTTTCATAAAGGGGAGGAATAAAAACTGTGTGGCCGTGCGATGGTGGTGTGTAAATTTTATTTTTAGGCATATAATCTCCCTGGTCCAGCAAAACTGGCTGGGGAATTCTGGGAGTTGAAATCAGCCAGGCTTAAAGTTGCCAAGGTTGGAGACTCCTGCTTTAAATCACTCACGATCTGGGACTATAATGGTTTAAACTTTTGTTTCCTCTGGCCGTGCTCACGCTGCGTTTGATATTATGGTGTTATTTCCCTTTCTAATTTTTTTTTTAAAATTGCACTGTATATTTTAGCCACCCCCAGAGCTGTGTGGCACGGAGTAATATACAAATGTTATGAGTTAATAAAATGTTGTGAACAACTTTGGCAGCGTTTCCACAAGAATCATAGATTATCCGCTCAAGTGTGATGTGTAACATCAAAAACTTAAGCCATACCTACTGTTGTGTCTTGCCCGCTCTCCGCAGCCGGGGCCTTCTTATCTGCTTCTGAACACTGAGGAATGTCCTAGTATGCCTCCCGGCCCCAGCCCTGGCTCCATGCCCAGACAGGCTGAGGAGGAGGAAGCACCTCCCGGCCCCAGCCCTGGCTCCATGCCCAGGCAAACGGAGCAACTAGACCCCTCCCCCTCCCCCACAGCATGTGAGCTTGAGGGAGGTCAATTACCAACAGCTGCCGACTGGAGTGACCCTCGCTTCAGAAGAATTGATATGCGGCGGCGACAGAAGGAAGGGAGGGGCAGGCCTGGATAAGTGCTGAGTCATGGAGCCACACCCCATGGCCTATATAAAGGATCTGCTTTCTGGCATTCTCTGAGTCAGGCAAAGTCGAACATATTTTGCTGAAGTCACTTTCTGGTCTCCTGCCTGCCTTGAGGACTTTGCTAGGACTTTGGCAGAGCTGCAGAGGCAAGCCTGATTCGGATTTCCCTGACCCAAGCCGTCAGCGGAGGAGTGGGACACGACACCTACATAGGTGATCCTTGACTATCAACCATTTGTTTAATGACCTTTCAAAGTTACAACACTACCGGGGAAAAAATCCTGACTTATGACCGTTTTTCGCACTTACGATGGCTGCAGCATCCCCAGGGTCACATGATCAAAATTCAGATGCTTGGCAATTGACTCATAGTTATGACGGTTGCAGTGTCCCAGAGTCACAGTCATCATACAACTTTGCAACTTTCTTACAATCACAAGTCAATGGGGAAGCCAGATTCACTTAACAACCATGTTACTAGTTCAGCCACTGCGGCGATTTACTTAACAACTATGGCAAGACTGGTCGTAAAAGGGGGGGGGGCGTGGAAACTCACTTAACAGTTATCTCGCTCAGCGATGGAAATATTGGGCTCAATTGTGGTCATAAGTCGAGGACTGCCTGTAGGTATGTATCCAGGGCTGGGTTTCACATATTGTTTGCACTGGTTTGCTGCGCGCGCGCATGCTCGCTTCGCTCGTGCGCGCCTTCCACACCTGCGCCCAGCCTTCTGCACGCGTCCCCTAAATTCTGCTGGTGTTACCTAGCCTGATAACAAAACTTCCAGAAACCAACTCAGAAGCTCAGAGAACAAACCTCCACCCTTATCCTACACCCAGTGGTGGGATTCAAGTAATTTAACAACCGGTTCTCTGCCCTCATGATTTCTTCCAACAACCAGTTTGCCAAACTGCTCAAAAAGTTAACAACTGGTTCTCCCGAACTGGTGCGAACTGGCTGAATCCCACCACTGCCTACACCTGACCTACAGATATTTGTGTCGTGTCCCACTCCTCCGCTGACGGCCGGGTCAGGGAAATCCGAATCAGGCTTGCCTCTGCAGCTCTGCCAAAGTCCTAGCAAAGTCCTCAGGGCAGGCAGGAGACCAGAAAGTGACTTCAGCAAGATATGTTTAGACTTTGCCTGACTCAGAGAATGCCAGAAAGCAGATCCTTTATATAGGCCATGGGGTGTGGCTCCATGACTCAGCACTTATCCAGGCCTGCCCCTCCCTTCCTTCTGTTGCCTCCGCCTATCAAGTCTTCTGACGTGAGGGTCACTCCAGTCGGCAGCTGTTGGTAATTGACCTCCCTCAGGCTCACATGCTGTGGAGGAGGGGGAGGGGTCTAGTTGCTCCGTTTGCCTGGGCATGGAGCCAGAGCTGGTGGCTGGAGGTATTTCTTCCTCTTCAGCCTGTCTGGGCATGGAGCCAGGGCTGGGGCCGGGAGGCATACTAGAACATTCCTCCGTGTTCGGAAGCAGATAAGAAGACCCCGGCTGAGGTGAGATCGGACGAGACATAACAATTTGCCACTATTGCAAACAGTATATAATCCTAAAATCATGAGTTCTAATCTTCAACGATTCTCAAAGTACCGGCCCAACCAAGTATTGGCTTCAAGTAAAATACTATTCTGTGATTTTTTTTGTCTTGAGCAATCCACGCTTCTCTATCAGAGCAATGCAATTCATGGTTGCCATAAGGGACCCAGGTGTAAAAGCGCCTTTAGAACAGTGAAATGATTCCTTGGTTGAGGAAATATTTACCTTCAGACTTAATCCCTTCTTCGGGCTGTACAAACACAGTATTTCTGTAGCAACGTCTTGTGATCTGTGTTGTACATTTCCAACTTGTTGACTCAGAGAAGGTGGTTAAGTTCACAGAGAGTTTTAGGAATTGGGTATATCTAGTGAAAAGAAGGATTGGGGGGGGGGGGTTGACATGATAACAGCCTTCCAATATGTGAGGAGTTTTGCCCCACTTTATCCCCTTTCTTGCCATGGTTGTTAAGTTGAATCACTGCTGCTGTTAAGTGAGCATCAAGGTTATTGAGTGAATCTGGCTTCTCCATTCACTTCACTTGTAGAAGGTTGCAAACTGATCTCAGGACACTGAAAACCGTCATAAATGTGAGTCATATGCCAAGCCTCTGCATTTCGATCATGTGACCATGGGGCTGCTGCAACGGTCCTGTTTAAAATGGTCATAAGTCACTTTTTTTCAGTTTTTTATGGAGGAAGATTACACAGAAACCAAACTGGTATTGTTGTTGTTTTTAGTTGCAAAGTCGTGTCCGACCCATCGCGACCCCATGGACAACATTCCTCCAGGCCTTCCTGTCCTTTACCATCCTCTGGAGTCCATTTAAATTCATGCCTACTGCTTCAGTGACTCCATCCAGCCACCTTGTTCTCCGCTGTCCCCTTCTTCTTTTGCCCTCCATCGTTCCCAGTATTAGGCTCTTCTGCAGGGAGTCCTTCCTTCTCATTAGGTGGCCAAAGGATTTGAGTTTCCTCTTCAGGATCTGGCCTTCTAAAGAGCAGTCAGGGTTAATCTCCTCTAGGACTGACCGGTTGGATCGCCTTGTAGCCCAAGGGACTCGGAGGAGTCTTCTCCAGCACCAGAGTTCAAAGGCCTCAATTCTTCAATGCTCAGCCTTTCTTATGGTCCAACTTTCACAGCCATACATTGCAACTGGTATATAAAGTGTATATTCTGAGGTTTTTCACAAAAAAATGGTATATCAATTGTACTTTCTGCTGTAACTCTGAACAGTCACTAAATGAATATGAACTATCTGAAAAACATTTTCATAACTATATGAAACATTTCATAACTATATGAAAAACATTTTTTCCCGAAATAAAAAAACATCTAGCACGTTAGGCATGGGGGATAATGAAAATATGGTTGTTGTTTTTTTTGCAACGCAGGGATAGAATTTTTGACAAAGGGCGTTATGGCAAACTTGAAATTTTGGGCGGCGGTTGTAATGAGACATAATTCGCTCCACCAGCTAGAAGAGGTTCGGCATTGTCATCGGTTCTTCTAAACTCATGATTGACCCTGGGGAAAATACTAGCCTTAAGCAAGTTTTTAATGAAGACTCCGGTGGAGTCACCGTGCCGTAGTGCTAAATGTGATAATGAGAAGGAAACTACTTAGCAGCCATAGATTCAGGACCTGCATGTAACCTGGAAAGTTCATTTCTTGGGAATTCGTTCTTACAATAAAGCCGACATCTGAAAGGGGATTTAATTATCTCGCTCGGTAATTTGTTACAGAAAACCCACTCAAGTTGATCAAGATCACGATTAGCCATGTAAAAACATATATTTAAAGGCTATTAATGGAGGAAAAGAAAACATCAGCTGGGCTAGGAATCCGGAGAATTGCAACCACAAGGAATCCAATTTTGGAAAATACAGGTAGTCCTCGACTTACGACGCTTCACCTATTGATCATTCAAACGGCACTAAGAAAAAGTGACTGATGACCGTTTTTCACTGTCAGGGATGCCCTAATTAAATCATGAGCCTCGAGCCAAGCTTCAAAAGAAATCCAGTTATTTATTAGGATCCGCAGGTTCCAAGTGAAGCCAACTCTGACCTCACATAACAAATATTTTCCTTGGCAACATAAATTTTGGGGCTCCATTGGGATCGTAACTTGGAGGACTACCTGTGTAACGCTTCACAGGGCTTTTACAGCCCTGTCTAAGCGGTTTGCAGAGTCCGCCTATTGCCCCCAATACAATCTGGGTCCTCATTTTACCAACCTCGGAAGGACGGAAGGCTGAGTCAACCTTGAGCAGAATCGAACTGCTGGCCGTGGGCAGAATCAGCCTGCCATACTGCATTGTAGGAAGTTAGCACCCACCCCCTCCTAGAAAAATGAAATATTCTAGGAAATATGAAAAAGGCAGAATATTTCCCCTAAAAGAGAAATAGAAATCTTAAGACAGAAACTCAGAAACCTAGCTCCTTGCCCACAGCAGATACTTTGGTTGTTTACAAGACAAAAGGCTGGGCCAGCTTATCTACAACACAAAAGACCTTCTCCCTCAGGGCATAATAGGATTAGCCCTCTACCCATTTCACCACGTGGCACCTGTGAAGATTACATCACCCAGCAAGATTCAACCAAACACAGAAGTCTGGCAACCAATCAGGATACATTTCTTACACAGGAACAGGAAGCTCCAAGGTCGGGCCCAAGAAAGGGTATAAATCTCTCTCTCTCTCTCTCTCTCTCTCTCTCTCTCTCTCTCTCTCTCTCTCTCTCTCTCTCTCTCCTGTGCTCATTTTGCCCAGGACCTCAAACCACGTGATCCTATCCACCATTAAACCATCTTTCCAAACAGTCTCCATCTTTCCAAGGGTCTTTCTTCCCACTTGGAACTGAACCCAGATGGACATTTCTTCCAACAGCACTTTAACCACTGTCTCACCACAGCTCTCTGAATGATAGCGAAATGAATGGCTGCATGTCAAGGACACCCCGCAAATCTACAGATGCCATTTTAATCTTCCCTGGAGACATGAAATTACGGTCATAAGCTTGGAACAAGATCAGGGGTGAGCTGCGGGGGTTTGCAAAGGGTTTGGGAGAACCTCTAGCTAAGATTCTGTGCAGTTTGGAGAACCCCCAAATCCCACTCCTGGCGGCCCCGCCCACCCCGTCCCTCGCAGGAGTCCTCCCACGGCCCGTTTTGGATGAAGGTAAGTGCAGGGCGCGCGCGGAGGGCAAAAAATGGGCCTACCAGAAGTTCAGGAAGGCCAGAAATGAGCCAGTTTCCAGCCTCCAGAGGGCCTCCAGAGCCTGGGGAGGCCCTTTTCGCCTTGCCGGAGGCTCAAGGAAAGACTCCAGAGCCCAGAAAGGCAAAAATGCCCCTCCCACCGTGATGCAAGAGGCCAATTAGGCCACACCCACCCAGCAACCGGGCAGAGAACCCCTTGTTAAAATTTTTGAAGCCCACCCCGGAACAAGACACTCCTCAACATAATGTACTCTTCTTCTCCTCTTCTTCTTTTCTTTCTCCTTCTCTCCCTCCTCCTCCTACCTCCCTTCTCCCTCCTCCTGCTCCTTTTTCTTCTCTCTCCTTCTTTTTCTCCTTCTCCTCCTTCTTTTCCTCCTCCCCCCCCTCCTCCTATAAGATGGTTGAACTTAATGACACAAGGGCTTGTTCAGACAAGTATGCTGTCTGAAGTAGCCGAATTGAAAATCAACCCAATTTCCATCTTTGCAGAACACATTTTGCAGTATGTAAACTGGGGGAGGGAAAAAAACTGATGGGTATCACCTGGGGTGTGACATCCTCTCCCCAAAACAAATATAAATAAAGGAATAAATAAACAATCTTAGCTCAAATATTAGTTTACTATTCAGCTTAAAAAAAAATGAAGCCACTACATCTCTGACTGACCGGGTGAAATTTGACAGGTAAATACCGGCGGTACTCAACTTATGACCACGATTGAGCCCGGAATCTCTGTTGTTAAATGAGACAGTGAATTCGGCCCCACTTTACTGTCTTTCTTGTGACAGCTGTTAAGTGAATCACTGCAGTTGCTCGGTTAGTGACACGGTTGTTAAATGAATCTGGCTCCCCCCACTTGAACTTTGCTTGTGAGGAGGTCGCAAAAGGGGATCCCATGACCCGGGGACTCTGCAATGGTCACAAATACATGTCAGTCGTAAGTGTGAAAAATCCTAAATAGCTTTTCTCAGTGCAGGTGTAACTTCGAGCGGTCACTAAACGAATGGTTGAAAATCAAGGATTTTCTGTACAGCTAGGAAAGTTCCTTGGCTGCAACCTCATCGGTTAACTCACAACTGTCACAAAACCTGGAATGGCCTTACCAAGGCACCATTTTGGTAGGAATTCAACAATTTATTTATTTATTTATTTTTAAAAAATGCAGTTTTTAAATCACACGCAATGTGCCCCACAGATCCACGGAGAGATCCATAGCTGATATTATTGCTTTTGAAGTGGAGATTATATATATTTTTTTATTTTTATTTTTCATCGGGTTGGCCTAAAATCAGATTTGACGGTGTGGGGAATTTCTGTAAAAATAGATCTGAGTCATGTAATCCATCAAGGCTTCATCTAAATAAGACAGTTAAGCGGCCGAGATGGAGGCGGAGGAAGAAAGCAGTTGTGTTCTCCGCGTCAGCGAGTTGCCATCTGCTGGAAAGGGCCACGAATGACAACACAACTTCCTTTGGCAAGGGAGGCCTTTCCTTAAGCCTCGCGGGGGTGGGGGTGGGGGTGGTGTGTGTGTGTGTGTGTGTGTGTGTGTGTGTGTGTGTGTGTGTGTGTGAATTGAGGTAACTGTGAGGCATTGCCAAAGGGGACCAAAAGGGATTGTGGCGGGGGGGGGGGGGCGGGGGGGGGAGATACAAGAACAGAAAAATAAGTAAATAAAAAATAAACTCCCAAGTGAACTGATGAGCAACGTCGGGATTTCATAGATAACGTTCTTAAGGAAATAAAATAGCTTCATAGTTTAACTGCTCTAATTTACTAGATCGCCATATTTTTACTCGGGGTGGCAATCTGCATTTGTTCTCCCTCCTTTAGAGAAGGCTAGTAAAGTCCTCTTCCTCCTTCTCCTCCCTCTTCCTCTTCCTCCTCTTTTCCTCCTCCTTCTTTTTTCATTCTACTTTTCCTCCTTTCCTTCCTCCTTCTCCTCCTCTCCTTTTCCTTCTTCTTCTTCTTTTCCCCTTCTCCTATTTCCCCTCTCCCTCCTCTTTTCCTTCTCCTTCTCTTCCTCCTTCCCCTCCTCCTCCTCTTTTCCTTTCTTCTTCCTCTCTTCTCCCTCTTCCTATCTCCATTCTCCCTCCTCTTCCTCTCCCTCTTCTCCTTGTCCTTCTTTTTCTCCTCCTTTTCTCCCTCTCCAACCTATCTCCCCACTCCTATCTCCTCCTCCTCTTTTCCTTCTCCTTCTTTTCTTCCTCTTTGTTTCCTTCTCCTTCCCTCTCTTTCTTTCTTTCTTCTTCTTCTTCTTCTTCTTCTTCTTCTTCTTCTTCTTCTTCTTCTTCTTCTTCTTCTTCTTCTTCTTCTTCTTCTTCTCCTCCTCCTCCTCCTCCTCCTCTTCCTCCTCCTCCTTCTCCTCCGCTTTAGATTGATTATTAGATTTATACCTCACCTTTACTTCAGCTGATAAAAGTGGCCTACATACCACTCCCTTCCTCCGATTTTTCCTCACAGCCATCATCCATCCAACAATAATGAAGGTTAGGCTGAGAGAAGAGAAATGATCCAAAGTCACCCCAGGAGCTTCAGTGGCTGAAGATGGACTTCAACCTCAATCTTCCTACTCTTGGTCCAACAATTAACTGCTACTCCATACTAACTTAGTCTTACAATTCCTTTTCTATGGCTTGTTTTTTATTTTATTTTCAACACTCATTTTGATTCCCGCTTTGACAGCTGCCAGTTAGTAATGATGATCCTTTCAGTCAGCTGCACCCCTGTATGTTAAGATGACTATATTTCGGATCTATAAACAGAAATAAAATGGGTTATGATACTCCTAAAGGAATATTTCAGCTTTCCTAGTCTCCTTCTCAAACCAGCTCTAATAAAGGAATCTCACTACATTTTAACGTAACACAACTCACTACTCAAAAACATGTTTTATGTGTGTCTGAGGTGTCTTGTTATCTCAGACACATTGAGATGGACTCTTGAAGAATCAATCTCTGGAACCAAAGCTGAATATGATGGATCAAGTACAATTCTGCCTCAAGCTCTCCAATGTGATATGGAATCTGTGCATTCATGCATAAAATATACTCTGATATTTGCCCATTTAGATAAAGACATAGCTTCCGGTCAATTGTGTTTTCTTTCAACGGGCACTTTCTGGCCCAATTTGTTCATAGATTGCTAAATGTATTATCCAATCTGCAATTTCAGACAAATGGTTGTCCAATCTCTTCTTAAAAACTTCCAATGTTGGAGAATTCACCACTTCTGAAGGCAAGTTGTTCCACTGATGATGATGTTCTAACTGGCAGGAAATTCCTCCTTAGTTCTAGGTTGCTTCTCACTAATCAAGGATTCTGGGAGTTGGAACTTCCGCCAGGCTGGAAGTTGCCAAGGTTGGAGACCTCTGCTCTAATCCATGCACAGGATGCCTTTATAGCTTGTCTTGTGATGCCGAGCGTGCAGGGGTGGGCTTCAAAAATTTTAGCAAGGGGATCTCTGCCCGGTTGCTGGGTGGGCGTGGCCATGGTGGGTGTGGCCTAGCTGGCCTCCTGCACCACGGCGGAGGGGGCATTCTTGCCCTCCCCGGGCTCTGGAGGCTTTCCTCGAGTCTCCATGTGGGCGAAAATGGTCTCCCCACGCTCCGGAGGCCCGTTTCCAGCCTTCGCTTACTTCCAGTAGGCTTATTTTTCACCCACTCCGAGCCTCTGCATGCGCTTACCTGCATCCAAAACAGGCTGCGTGGCGACTCCTGAGAGGGGTGGGAGGGGCCAGCCAGGAATGGGATTTGGGGGTTGTCCGAACTGCATAGAATCTTAGCTAGAGGTTCTCCTGAACCCCTGTGAACCCCCAGCAGCCCGTCCCACGAGTGTGTATATTTCCATGGCTCTTAGCACCACTCGTAGAGCAAAATGATTGCGTAAGATGATTCGGACTACTTTAAAAGAATAATGAATAATGTGAATTTCTTTTTCTCCACTCTATGTAACGTCTGTGTTAGCTCTTTTAACACTTGAACCTGATCTCTTTTTTGTACCTATGATTTTAGAAGCAACACACATTTATTGGCTTCTCACTGCAAGAAGACAAAGACACCTGTAGCTCTCTCTTGCTACTTGAGAGACAAAAGCAGCAGAAACTCAAACTGAAAAGCGGAACAAAAGCCGTTCAAGAGATGGAATCAAATCAAGGCCGCCAAAATGTTTTACTATCAAACTCGTGACCTGATTCTACTGTACTTTGCTTGTTAAGCTCCCTTAAAAATTGACCGAGTGGTTGAATTCACAGAAAAAAAACCACTGATGAAGATTTGCTGAAGTTCATCAAGAGCCACAGACGTTAAAAGGACCCAGAAAACAAAAGTCAAAACTTCTTTCTGTTCTTTAAACAATTTTGACTCTCCTGGGACATTAGGATCGTACAAGCCAATTTTCAGCATCACACAAATAATATCCTGGAAAAGGGTGCATTAATTCTGAGCAGGACTGAGCAAATTTCAGTGAGAGAGGTGATGAAAAGACATCAGCAGATGAATGTTGGCCTGATCTCAAACTACAAGTAGCAAGTGGATCATCACTGAAAATAAAAGAATGTAAAGGACAAAGTTTCCTTGAGATCAGGGGTCTTCAAAGTTGGCCACTTTAAGTCCTATGGACTTCAACTCCCAGAATTCCCCAGCCAGCATCTCCAAACTTGGCAAATTTAAGATTTGTGGACTTCAACTCCCAGAATTCCCCAGCCAGCATCTCCAAACTTGGCCACTTGTGGACTTCAGCTCCCAGAATTCCCCAGCCAGCATCTCCAAACTTGGCCAATTTAAGATTTGTGGACTTCAGCTCCCAGAATTCTCTTGCCAGTACCTCCAAACTTGGCCACTTTAAGACTTGTGTACTTCAGCTCCCAGAATTCCCTAGCCAGTATCTCCAAACTTGGCCAATTTAAGATCTATGGACTTCAACTCCCAGAATTCCCCAGCCAACACCTACAAACCTGGCCACTTTAAGACTTATGGATTTCAACTCCCAGAATTCCCCAGCCAGCATCTCCAAACTTGGCCACTTTAAGACCTATGGACTTCAACTCCCAAAATTCTCCAGCCAGCCATGATGGGGAATTCTGGGAGTTGAAGTCCATAGGTCTTAAACTGGCCAAGTTTAGAGACCCCTGATTTAGTTCCTTCTTCAAGACCTCCATTTCTTCTCCCTGATGAATGGAATCCATTTCTCCTAAGAAAGAAGCCACATAAAGATGAGTCCATATAGGAAGTTGCCTCCATTATAGCCAGTTTAGGAGAAGTTTAACATATGACTCACTTCTCTTTATTTTTTTCCCCCTTCTCTTTCTGGTTACCATGACATTTATATCAAAAAAATATGCTTCAGGGGAGGGGGAATAAAAAAAAAAGCAACCGTTTTGATAAACCTCCGGTTCTAATGTTGCAAATATATTGACTTTTTTTTTAAAAAAAAATTCCTCTCCACTGCTTCCATAGATGGCTGACTTCAACAAAATTTATTTCCGAGAGAGCTTGAAGCAAGGCGTTCCCACTTTTGATCTTCTGTACTGGAACTCAGATATCGTGGACTGCATTTTCTAATTACGGTTTTTTGCATTCGGTCTATTACGGCAGAATGAATCAGAGTGCAGGCGGTGGGATATTATACAACCACGTTGGTGTAAATATCTAAAATGGGACAGAAACTCGGGTATACGTTTAATGGAATGATGTCTTACTTATGGACTGAACTACAGCTAGGCCTCGACTTACAACAATTCATTCAGTGACCATCCAAAGTTACAATGGCACTGAAAAAAGTGACCTATGACTCACACAGGAGACCATATGCCAGTCTGGACATCTGGCTGTCCAGTTACTTCTGGAAAACCTCCACTGATGGAGTACCACAACTTCTGGAAGCAAGTTGTCCCACTGATTAATTGTTCTCACTGTCGGGAAATTTCTTCTCAGTTCTAGGTTGCTTCTCTCCTTGACTGGTTTCCATCCATGGCTTCTTGTTCTGCCTTCAGGTCCTTTGGAAAATAGGTTGACCTCTTTTTCTTTGTTACAGACCCTTAAATACTGGAAACGTGCTATCATGTCACCCCTAGTTCTTTTCTTTATTGGATGAGACATACTCAGTTCCTGCATCCATTCTTCATATGCTTTAGCCTCCAGTCCACTAAACGTTTTTGTTGCTCTTCTCTGCAGTCTTTCTAGAGTCTCAACATCTTTACACTTTTAACATAAATCTAAGCCTTTAACTTACTAGACACAAGAACAGTTTTTTCCCGAAGGCCATCACTCTGCTAAACAAATAATTCCCTCAACACTGTCAAACTATTTACTGAATCTGCACTACTATTAATCGTTTCATAGTTCCCATCACCAATCTCTTTCCACTTATGACTGTATGACTATAACTTGTTGCTGGCAATCCTTATGATTTATATTGATATATTGATCATCAATTGTGTTGTAAATGTTGTACCTTGATGAACGTATCTTTTCTTTTATGTACACTGAGAGCATATGCACCAAGACAAATTCCTTGTGTGTCCAATCACACTTGGCCAATAAAATTCTATTCTATTCTATTCTATTCTATTCTATTCTATTCTATTCTATTCTATTCTATTCTATTCTATTCTAATCTTAAAAGGACATTATACATAGTAATTAAATAGCCCTGATCCATCCATCCATCCATTTTCTTTCTTTCTTTCTATCTATCTATCTATCTATCTATCTATCTATCTATCTATCTATCTATCTATCTATCTATCTATCATTTATTTATCTAGTCCAGGGGTCTCCAACTTGGCAACTTTAAGACTTGTGGACTTCAACTCCCAGAATTTCTCAGCCAGCAAAGTTGGCTGAAGAATTCTGGGAGTTGAAGTCCACAAATCTTAAAGTTGCCAAGTTTTGACACCCCTGATCTAGTCTGTCCATCTATCCATCCATCCATCCATCCATCTATCCACCCATCCAGAATCAGTCTGTCCATCCATCCATCCATCCATCCATGTACCCTGTCCATCTATCCATTCATCTATCTATCCATTCATCAATCCATCCATCCATCCAGTATTAGTCTGTCCATCTACTGTATCCATCTATCCACTTATCCATCCATCCATCCATCCATCCATCCATCCATCCATCCATCCATCCGTCCATCTATCCTGTCCATCTATCTATCCATTCATCAATCCATCCATCCATCCATCCAGTATCAGTCTATCCATCTATCCATCTATCTATCTCCTGGGTGTAATGGAACAAAAGCCTTAAGGTTGCCTCTTTTGTCCGAGATAAAGAACATCATGCAATGACCATAAATTAAATCAGTATTCAGTCTAGAATTAAGTTATTGGACATTGATATTCCCCCCCACTCCAAGCAATCAATGTGTTTGACATTTCAGTGATTTTGGCCAATGTGCCAGCCACCTAGAAATGTGCTGATGCATAAGTCAATCCACTGTCAACATTTATTTGCACTTCTTATTTCAGGATGGTTTTGTCTATGTGGCTTTCTCACCATGAATTCCACACGTAGGAATAATAGCAAAGCTGAATATCAGTATTCCGATTCTTCTCACCACTGAAAGCTACTTTCTGGAATAATTTACATGACCAGTGCAGTAAATCAAGATTTCTGTGAATTTACTGTAGTAGGTCAACTACAAGCCAAAAGTAAGACTAAATTCTTGATCATCCAAGCTTGATTTCAAACCTCTGTTTTTTTTGTTATTTTGTGTGTGTGTGTGTGTGTGTGGTGGAATAATAGCCCTGGAGAAATCTGGCTCGTGCCCAGTTTGAAAAGAATAAATTCGCTTTCGATTTTGAACACGTGCCCTTTTTATTGTTCCAAAATCAATGGAATAATGGAAAAAAAAAAGGGTAGAGATTGATCTGGTTCGTGCAAAAAACATACACCTTTGGCTTGCTTTACAGACTCCCTCTGAAAAAGACATTAAAAAAAGGACTAAAATGGATGGAAAGCAGAACAATGCATGGAAATAGCCATCAAAAACAAAACAAAAGATGTCAGGAGTCAAGAAATGGTTTTGTCCTTCACAAAAGTTGCCTTTGTTGTGCGATTTGAGTCACGGAGACCTGAACAAACCCCCTCAGAATGCAGCGGGCCTGCACAGCGAACCCAAGTCCGCTCCAAAATCGTTAGAAGAACAAAGCTCTTGTTCAGGGAACCAGCGAGATCAAAGTCACACCAAAAAAAAAAAAAAAGCCATTGTGGCTCTTCCCAGACTAGACTCCACACAATTACAGTTTCCAGAACAGTCTGAGAGAAAGAAAGAAAAGAAATCCTAGATCATAACGAAAAGAGTTCGGCATACAGGCATTGGTAGGCATTAAAACTTGAGACCGCCATGTTTGATGTGAGCAACATGGAGGATCACGAATAGCATTGAAGAAGTATATAACATTGGAATAGAGACACAGGCTGCCTTTTGAGCTACTTCTGCATACCTGTATAGAAACTTTTTTATTTTATTATTTTATTTTTATCCCGCCTTTATTATTTTTTTTACAAATCTCGAGGTGGCAAACGTATCCAATAAACTTTCCCTTTCCTATTTCCCCCCAAAACAACAGGTCTCTGAGTTAAGTTGAGTTGGCTGAGAGAGAGGGACTATCCCAAAGTCACCCAGCTGGCTTTCATGCCTAAAGCAGGATTAGAACTCAGAATCCCCTTGTGATTGGCCCAAAGTCACCCAGCTGGCATTCATGCCGAAGGCGGGACTAAAACTCAAGAGTCTCCTAGTGATTGGCTCAAAGTCACCCAGCCAGCTTTCATGCCTAAGGCGGGACTAGAACTCAAGAGTCTCCTGGTGATTGGCCCAAAGTCACCCAGCTGGCTTTCATGCCTAAGGCGGGACTAGAACTCAAGAGTCTCCTGGTGATTGGCCCAAAGTCACCCAGCCGGCTTTCATGCCTAAGGTGGGACTAGAACTCAAGAGTCTCCTGGTGATTGGCCCAAAGTCACCCAGCTGGCTTTCATGCCTAAGGCTGGACTAGAACTCAAGAGTCTCCTGGTGATTGGCCCAAAGTCACCCAGCCGGCTTTCATGCCTAAGGTGGGACTAGAACTCAAGAGTCTCCTGGTGATTGGCCTAAAATCACCCAGCCGGCTTTCATGCCTAAGGCAGGACTAGAACTCAAGAGTCTCCTGGTGATTGGCCCAAAGTCACCCAGCTGGCTTTCATGCCTAAGGCTGGACTAGAACTCAAGAGTCTCCTGGTGATTGGCCCAAAGTCACCCAGCTGGCTTTCATGCCTAAGGCGGAACTAGAACCCAGAGTCTCCTGGTGATTGGCCCAAAGATACCCAACCAGCTTTCCTGACTAAAGCAGGACTAGAATTTACTGTCTCCTGGCGATCGGCCCCAAGTCACCATGTTGGCTTCCCAGAATCACCGATTCTGGCCCCAAGTCATCCAGCTGGCTTTCATGGATAAGACAAAACTAGAAGTCACGGTCTCCCACTTTCTAGCCTGGTACCTTTAAGCCCTAGACCAAATTGTCTCTTTCGTGTCCTTAAACTTCCGATGGTAGCGTGAATGCTTCAATTAGCGAAAATGCCGATTCACCCTGAAATCTAGCATTTACCCCTGTTAAGCTCTTGAACCTTAATGGAACATTTTTTGAGACGGGATTGCTCGTGCTGCTTCCATGTTGCTAGCACTCCAGGGTTTTAAAAATAGCAAAAGGAGTTAAGGTTGCTATTGTCAGGGGTGAGCCGCTGGGGGTTCGCAAGGAGTTTGGGAGAACCTCTAGCTAAGATTCTGTGCAGTTCTGAGAACCCCAAATCCCATTCCTGGCTGGCTCCGCCCACCCCGCCCCTCCCAGGAGTCCCCACGTGGCTTGATGCAGGTAAGCGCTGGGCATGCGCAGAGGCTCGGGGTGGGCGAAAAAAAAGGTCTACCAGAACTTCCGGTAGGCCTGTTTCCGGCCTCCAGAGGGCCTCCAGAGCCTGGGGAGGCTGTTTTCTCCCTCCCGGAGGCTCAAAAAAAGCCTCTGGAGCCTGGGGAGGGCAAAAATGACCCCCACCCCGCCATGGTATAGGAGGCCAACTAGGCCACGCCCACCATGGCCACGGCCACCCAGCAACCGGGCAGAGAACCCCTTGCTAAAATTTTTGAAGCCCATCCCTGGCTATTGTCCACCCTAAACCAGGAGAGAACATTTTATCTCCTATAAGAGAAGGGTGTAATTCTGTTTCAGAGGTAGGATTCCCCACCACTGTGTCTGTCCACCTCCTGATTTATTGTGTGGAAATCTGACTCCCACCTAGACAAACAGGGCAGTTTGACAGGAGACAGTCTCCCCTAAAAAAAAAGAACATTTAAATGACCCAGGTAGGGGGGCGTTTTTAATAGGCCACTTGGCCTGGATTTGGTGGGGAGTCCCGGTGTAAGATTGTGGAAAATCAGAACAGCCTATAATTTAAAGATGATGATAATAATAATAATGACGATGACAGTGATCCAATTACCACTCCTTAATTTACATGTAGGTCACTGCTTTCACAAGATTTTTATAACTGCATGTTTGCACTTGCAATTGTATCTTGGAAGCTTGCTGGGTGATTAAAAAACCAAAAACAAAACCAAACCCCAAAACCCTGTATCTATGTGAATGGATGCACATTTGGCACCTTGTCTAAATAAAGAGGGCATCTGGATGAGCAAATCTGCAGCTTATGGAGAATCACACTTTCAATGTGTTAATGAAGCAACGATGTGAAAGTGGATAGCAGTTACATAGACCTCGCCACCCTTGGGCGGGGGTGGGGAGGGCTAAAAATTAGTATTTTATTTCTCATGGGGAGAAGGAAGGGCCCCAATGCCAGGCTAATCTATGAAATCCCACTTTGGAGGGATTGTGCATTGAAAGCCAGCAGTGCTCCAGAAGTTAAAGTAAAACAAACCGAAGAAATAACTAACTTACTCCTCTTGGTGTCAACTTTCATATACCAATTCTTTTTTTTTTTTTTAATGCTCCTTTCATAAGACGTACCGTGGTCCACTGATGATGGTTTATCTGTTGCCAGCCACAAAGGGAAATTAAAATCACCACTGAGAATAGAATAGAATAGAATAGAATAGAATAGAATAACAGAGTTGGAAGGGACCTTGGAGGTCTTCTAGTCCAACCCCCTGCCCAGGCAGGAAATCCTACACTACTTCAGACAAATGGCTATCCAACCTCTTCTTAAAAACTTCCAGTGTTGGAGCATTTACAACTTCTGCAGGCAAGTTGTTCCACTGGTTAATTATTCTCATTGTCAGGAAATTCCTCCTTAGTTCTAGGTTGCTTCTCTCCTTGATTAGTTTCCACCCATTGCTTCTTGTCCTGCCCTCAGGTGCTTTGGAGAATAGCTTGACTCCCTCTTCTTTGGGGCAGCCCCTGAGATACTGGAACACAGCTATCATGTCTCCCCTAGTCCTTCTTTTCATTAAACTAGACATACCCAGTTCCTGCAACTGTTCTTCAGATGTTTTAGCCTCCAGTCCCCTAATCCTCTTGGTTGCTCTTCTCTGCACTCTTTCTAGAGTCTAGGGCAGAACTAGAACTCATGGTCTCCAGGTGATTGTCCCAAAGTCACCTAGCTGGCCTTCAGGCCTATGGCGGGACTTGAACTCACAGTTTTCTAGACTGGTGCCTAAACCACTAAACCAAACTCTCTTATATCACCAATGGAAAGGTAGATATGTACTCTAAATATTAGCAGGAAGATTTGGCGGTATATTCTGCAAGCTTGAGAGTCAGAACCAGATTTTGAAGTAGATTTTGGCCTTGTTATCATCAGCACCATGATGTTCCTTCTGAGCGCTCTTCAATTCCTGCAGGATGTGATGGTAACCTTTATTTTGGATATTATTTGAAAGACATAAAACATCCATTTCCACTACTATATACAATCCATGGGGATCTAGGCTTTGGTTTCTCTATAGCTAGTGAATCAGTTGGAGCAGGGGTCTCCAACCTTGGTAACTTTAAGCCTGGCAGACTTCAACTCCCAGAATTCTGGGAGTTGAAGTCCTCCAGGCTTAAAATTGCCAAGGTTGGAGACCCCTGAATTGGAGGGATAAGTAGGTTATAGAATGGTTTTTTTTTTTAAAAAAAAGATCAGTTATGAGCATAAAAAAATGTAGTGCTAAGTCCATACACAATGCCACTTTTCAGATCAATAAAGGAAAAAAAGTGATATTTTCAATTAGGGGATGATTCATCCCACTCTAGTCATATATAAAGGAGAAAACATTTGCTACTCAAGAGAAGAATTCACATACAAGAGGCACCCTCGACAATCGGTTAAATTTTTATATGCTTATGAGGAAAAAAGAAAACTTCATTAGATGCCAGTCAGCTTGAGCGAAACCAAAAGAAAAATATAACAACGGCTAACATGTAAAAAGCTTTTCACACATATAATACATTTTCCCAACCCAAAACTGAGTGGGACTTTTAATTTCCACTGATCTCCCCTTTTCACCAAAAAGTACTATTTTGCGAAGTACTGATCTGATCTAAAGTTTGAGACCAAGGAACGGACCTTTGCATTTGCCTCTGATAACAAACACAGTCCTCGACTTACAACAGTTCATATAGTGACCGTTCAAAGTTACAACAACACTGAAAAAAAAGTGACTTCTGACCATTTTTTCACACCTACATCCCTGGGGCCACTTGGCAACTATTTTTGACGGCTGAGTGTCCCTGGGCCATGTGATCGCTTTTAGTGACCTTCTGACAAATAAAGTCAATGGGGGAGTCAGATTTATTTAACAATTGTGTTACTAACTTAACAACTGCACGGATTCACTTAAAAGGCTGTGGCAAGAAATGCTGTAAAATGGGGCAAAATTGACTTAACAAATGTCACACTTAACATAAATTTGGGGCTCAATGTGAAGGGCCTCTGGTGGCTCAACAGACTAAGCAGTCTGTTATTAACACAGCTGCTTGCAATTACTGCAGGTTCAAGTCCCACCAGGCCCAAGGTTGACTCAGCCTTCCATCCTTTATAAGGTAGGTAAAATGGGGACCCAGATTGTTGGGGGCAATAAAGTTGACTTTGTATATAATATACAAATGGATGAAGACTATTGCTTGACATAGTGTAAGCCGCCCTGAGTCTTCGGAGAAGGGCGGGATATAAATTCAAATAAAAAAAAAAATAGTGGGCCGTAAATCGAGGACTACCTCTATAGGTAAATGTGTGGCACAGGTAGTCCCCGACTTATGACCACAATTGTGATGGGAATTTCTATTGCTAAGCGATGAGAAAATTAAGCGTACAATTTTATTTATCTTTTTTGCCACAGTTGTTAAGCAAATTACGTGGTCGTTAAGTGAACCCAGCTTCCCCCATTGACACTGCTTGTCAGAAGCTCCCTGGGGAGGTCGCAAATGGCAATCACGTGACTCTGAGAAACTGCAACTGTTGTCAAGTGCCCAAATTCTGATGACAGGACGGATGTTGTGATGGCCATAAGTGCAAGGACCGTCTTAAATCCCAATATTCAGAAGCAGCGTAACTTCAGACGGTCACTAAACAAATGGTTGTAAGTTGAGGACTACCTGTATGGAAATAAGTAGTTTGAAAGCTAACTTAGCCAGGCAACTTTTCTGAGAAAACGTTGAAAAAAACCCTGCTTTGCAGAGGTTAAAGATTAATGTATAAACAGACCGACAAGGATTTCCAAATGAAAATGTGTGAAATTGATCTGGATCATATATAGTCCAAAGTGTTTTTTTCTGTATGCATCACAGATAATTTCAGAAATAACAGTACAATTGCCCACAATATCGTACAGCTTGGACGCCCTCTTATGGAAAACAGAATTTCCCTTGTAACTTTCTGGATTCGAGGTTTGATCTTTTGGGGAGCAGGGGTTTGATGAGAAGTCACAAGTGTCTGGACAGAAAGTTTGCAAAGGATGGTGCCTTGGCAGGATAAGGGCTGGGGCAGATAACGGAATCGATAGCCCTACTCAAGGAGAAACCCACTCGCTCTTAAAACACTGCAACTATCTTGTACAAGTTGGACAAACTTGTTGGGATAATGTGTTTAACTGAGTTGCAGTGGTGTCATGATACCACATGAAAATTTGAAAAAGTTGTCTCATCGAATTAAGCAGACATCTCCCTCCCTCCCTTCCCTATCTATCCATCCTTCCTTCCTTCCACGTATCTATCCATCCATCATCTATCTATCTATCTATCTATCTATCTATCTATCTATCTATCTATCTATCTATCTATCTATCTATCTATCTATCTATCCACCC
Source organism: Ahaetulla prasina (assembly GCF_028640845.1). Classification (NCBI taxonomy): domain Eukaryota; kingdom Metazoa; phylum Chordata; class Lepidosauria; order Squamata; family Colubridae; genus Ahaetulla; species Ahaetulla prasina. Next base: position 6,607,358 of record NC_080546.1, on the reverse strand, counting down.
ATTCTCTCTATCTGTCCATCCATCATCTATCTATCTACCTATCTACCTATCTATCTATATATCCATCAATTCTCTCTGTTTATCTATCTGTCTCCATCCATTATCTATCTATCTATCTATCTATCTATCTATCTATCTATCTATCTATCTATCTATCTATCTATCTATCTATATCCCTCCATTTTCTCTGTTTATCTCTGTCTCCATCCATTATCTATCTATCTATCTATCTATCTATCTATCTATCTATCTATCTATCTATCTATCTATCTATCTATCTATTCTCTCCATCTGTCCATCCATCATCCATCCATCTATCTATCTATCTATCTATCTATCTATCTATCTATCTATCTATCTATCTATCTATCTATCTATCTATCTATCTACCTATTCTCTCTATCTGTCCATCCATCATCCATCCATCTATCTATCTATCTATCTACCTATCTAACTTTATCCATCTGCACATCTGCCCATCTGCCCATCCATCCATCCATCTCTATCTATCTATCTATCTATCTATCTATCTATCTATCTATCTATCTACCTACCTATCTCCATCCTTCCATCCATCCATCCATCCAAAACATTTATATAGCTGCTCCTCTTCCAACTGTGTTGTTCCCAATCACAAGTTAAAACAACATGCAAAATCATAGTATTAAAACTATAAACTAAAAACATCAAAACGTTAAACACAACAAAGCCCTGATGCCAAGTGAAATTTCTGATGTGCATAGATCTAATCTTATCCCAGCACTTGGGGGGCTTCAGAGCTTCAGAGAAAGCTAGAAGGACAGAGGCATACCAAAGTTCATGTGGCAAAGAGTTCCATAGGGGTGGGTCTGGCACAGAGAAGGCACCCTTCCTAGCTCCCAACAGAAAGGCAATATTTAGAGGAAGGGACTAGGAGCATGCTCACACTATATGACCTGGTAGAACGGGTGAATGTCCTTAGGAAAAAGAAGTCCTGCCGAAAACCTGGCCCTCTGCCATGTAGGGCTTTAAAGATGCTGAGGACCAGCATCTTGAATTGTACCCAGAAAGAAACTGGAAGCTAATATTGTGGCCACTGCTGTATTCTAGGATGCTTATGGTTGAATTTTTCATCTCTTACATTTCGCATTCAAATTTTCATCCAAAATGAATTTACCACCTGAATTACTGTGTGTCCCGTAGACCATAATAACAACTCTAAAGCACAAACTTAATATTGAGTAGGATGTTCTTTGCAGAAAACTCTGAGTGCTGAAGGGGTGGCGCCTGTAGATCTGCAGCCTGATTTTAGATATTCATCACTTTATTTCTTATTTGCATTTTTTTTTCTCTTATTAGGCTACTTGTGTGGGATCGCAGCTCCACTCAGCACAGCACATGTAAACTCCCAATCGGTAACTGCACTTGGGAGGTGTTATGTTATTTTCAGTTTTATGAATTTGAGTACTCACATTGCTACTTGTCTTGCCACATTAAACACTTCAGTGAGTTAGCTTTTTAGGCGCTGATCTGTTCTCATGAACCATCTAAGTGTTGGGCCGCACAGGGAAGGGAGTTGGGCTCTGACTCACAAATATGCGAAGTTCTTGAGAACAGCCAGGTTAACGGTCTGAGAATCACGGCAGAAAAACCAAGAGTCCAAGTCATCCTATTTCTAATTTAAAATCCTCTGAATTTACATTTTCACTTGCCTTTTATATTTCCAGAAAAAGGATTCCTTCCTTCCTTCCTTCCTTCCTTTCTCTTTCTTTCTTTCTTTCTTTCTTTCTTTCTTTCTTTCTTTCTTTCTTTCTTTCTTTCTTTCTTTCTTTCTTTCCTTCCTTCCTTCCTTCCTCCCTTCCTCCCTCTCTCTCTCTCGCTCTCTGTCTCCCTCCCTCCCACCCCCTCCCTCCCTCTCTCTCTCTCTTCCATCCTTCCAAGGTGGGTAAAATGAGGACCCAGATTGTTGGGGCCATATGCTGACTGTGGAAACCACTTAGAGAGGGCTGTAAAGCATTGTGAAGCGGTATATAAGCCTAAGCACCATTGCTATTAATTCCCTCCCTCCTTCCCTCCCTCCCTCAGTCTTTAGACTAGCTGTTTTCTTATTATGCACATTCTAAACAAAACCTAGGATTCACTGTAAATACTAATAACCATGTCAACATTTTCTGCTTCTTTTGAAGCAGTAAGACGTGGTCAACAGGAGAACTATGGATTGACAGATTAATCGTCAACTCAGAGACCTTGCCATCTGGAGCCTCCCTCAGTCTTAAACATGAGCAGAGTTGGTGGGGTTTTGGAGAGTGGGTGGGATGTATGGTTATGTTTTTCCCTCCATCTTGAAGTTGCCAAATTTGAAAAATGCTGATACAGGAATGCTAATAGAAATTACCCTGCAAATGTGAAATTGTTTATGCTGTTGATTACAAAGCCGTGTAAGCTATCCTAGCTATCTAATGCCTTTTGTTTGTTCTTTGCTATTTCAGTGTGTGTGCATTGGGGGGGAAATGAGATCTCTTGGGAAAAGTCCAGACCTTTATGTAGAGCACATACATTTTGCTGCAGGAAATAAGATTCAAACAGTGTGTGATCCATTACACTGCAAGGAAAGATCAATTGTTCTTTATACATACAAGCCTCTCTCTCTCTCTCTTTTTTTCGCTTCCCCCCCCCTTTTAAACAAGCGAATGTGATTTCCTGTTTGCATCGAGATGGTAGAATTTGTGCAAGTGCAATCATTATATACGGTATGACAATACATAACAACTCTAAGACACAACCCGTGGTGATTTTGTAACCCACAAGATAGCACCTGTGCTAACTGAGACTGTTTGTCTTGGAGTGGAGAGCTTTTTAGTCGTCAAATATCACAGAAATATAGAATACAGAATAAGAGAGCTGGAAGGGACCTTGGAGGTCTTCTAGTCCAACCCCCTGCTTGAGCAGGAGATCCTATATCAATTCAGACAAATGGTTGTCCAGTCTCTTTTTGAAAACCTCCAATGATGGAGTACCTACAACTTCTGGAGACAAGTCATTCCACTGATTAATTGTTCTAACTGTCAGGAAAATTCTCCGTAGTTCTAGATCGCTTCTCTCCTCGGTTAGTTTCCACCTATTGTTTCTTGTTCTGCCTTCAGGGGCTTTGGAGAATAGGTTGACCTTCTCCCTTCTCTTTGACAGCCGCTCAAAAACTGGAACACTGCTATCATGTCACCCTATTCCTTTTTTTTAGATAGATCTAGATATACCCAATTCCTGTAGGTGACATGCAATAACTTTTCAATTACCGCATGTCACCTATAGAATTTGGTTTGTGGATGGGGGAAAATGACCTAAAGATAGAGAAAAAGAGAGTGAGAAAGAGAGAGAGACTGAGGGAGGGAGAGAGAGAGAAAGACAGAGAGAGAGAGAGAGAAGACACACAGGGAGAGAGACAAGACACAGAGAGACAGAGACAGAGACAGAGACAGAGAGACGACACAGAGAGAGAGAGACAGAGAGAGAGAGTCGAGGCACACAGAGAGACAGAGACAGAGACAGAGAGACACAGAGAGAGAGAGAGACAGAGAGAGAGAGTCGAGGCACACACACAGAGAGAGAGAGAGACAGAGAGACGACACAGAGAGCTAGAGAGACAGAGAGAGACTGAGGGAGGGAGAGAGAGAGAGAGAGAAAGACACACAGAGAGAGACAGAGAGACGACAGAGAGAGAGAGAGACAGAGAGAGAGAGTCGAGGCACACAGAGAGAGAGAGACAGAGACAGAGAGACACAGAGAGAGAGTGAGAAAGAGAGAGACTGAGGGAGGGAGAGAGAGAGAAAGACACACAGAGAGAGACAGAGACAGAGACAGAGAGACGACACAGAGAGAGAGAGAGACAGAGAGAGAGAGTCGAGGCACACAGAGAGAGAGAGACAGAGACAGAGAGACGACACAGAGAGAGAGACACAGAGAGAGATTGAGGGAGGGAGAGAGAGAGAAAGACACACAGAGAGAGACAGAGACAGAGACAGAGAGACGACACACACACACACACACACACAGAGAGAGAGAGAGAGAGAGTCGAGGCACAGAGAGAGAGAGAGACAGAGAGACAGAGAGACAGAGAGACGACACAGAGAGAGAGTGAGAAAGAGAGAGAGACTGAGGGAGGGAGAGAGAGAGAAAGACACACAGAGAGAGACAGAGACAGAGAAAGAGAGTCGAGGCACATAGAAAGAGAGAGACACAGAGAGAGAGAAACAGACACAGAGAGAGAGACAGAAAGACAGAAGGAGAGAGACAGAAAGACAGAAGGAGAGAGACAGAGACAGAGACAGACAGAGAGACAGAGAGAGATGTCAATCAGTTGTTAAAAATAAAACAAACAAACAAACAAACAAACAAACAAGGTCTGAGTCCTTTAGTTCTAACATCTGCCCAGAAGATGGACTTGTAGGCGAAAGCTGAAAATGGTCAATATCTAGAAGGCTTTTGTAGAGATTTGATTATCATCTGTCTGAAATGGTGTAGGGTTTGGGGAAACCTTAACATGTGTGGACTTCAACTCCCAGAATTCCCCAGCCAGCATGGGGAATTCTCTTACACTTATATATTGGGGCCCTTTTAATTGTGTAATTCTGTAATTCTCTTACACTTATATACTGGGGTCCTTTTAACTGTGGCAAGAAATGGGGATAACTCACTTAACAACTGTCTCACTTAGCAATGGAAGTTTTGGGCTTAATTGCTAGTTGTAAGTCAACTATAGATTTCGCCTCCTTGGAGTGTCGCAAGGAGTTATAGATATGGCCATTAGTTCACGTTGCCAAATCTCCCAAAAAAAGTAAGTGGGTACATTTGGGAAAATATACCTAGAAATTTTTACGCAAACAGATCATTGCCTAATTCAAAAGAGCATTGTTAAACTCCTCCAAATGGTGCTAATAATGTAATGTAATTTCTTAATGTGAAAGATGAAACTATGTTTAAGGAGAGAAAACTACACATACAGTATTTTTAGCTTACATTAAAATTAACTATATGCATTTTTGTTGTTGTTTGGGGGCTTATTAGTATGCAGCTCCTAGAACATAATGTGTTACGTATCTACATCCTGAGATAACAGTCTGTATTTATATAATTAAAGTATTCTAAATTTATTTTAATTGCTTTCTTACTGCTTACACATTTTTCTTTTTAAAAAAAACAAAAAAAACCAACAACCTCCAAATCTTTGCTTTAGAGAGAATTCTGAAGTTTGTTTCGTATTTCATATTAAAGGTATAATCCAATGAATGGATACTAGTAAAAGCAACTGGATATTCTGTTATGCAAAAGGTAATAATAATAATAATAATAATAATACTTCTGCAAGATTGAATCCAAAGAGTAATCTTGAAAAAATAACAGCAAAAGGTTGAACACAGTGAAGAAAAAAGATACTTCAACTCTGCCAGTTTAGAGAAGAAACAGGGAGTAAGGAAGACTGTATGTTCTATGTTATCTTAGTTTTTGTCGTTTGTGGCTCAGCGGGACATCTATTTATAAAATTATCTGAAGGTGACGTGAGATCCAAAGTTATTATACAAGGAGTCCTCGATTTACGACCACAATGGAGCTCAACATTTCTGTTGCTGAGTTGTTCGGGGAATGCTGCTCCATTTTACGACCTTTCTTGCCACAATTGTTAAATGACTCACAGCTCATTGTTAAGTTAGTAACACCTTTGATAGGTGGATATGGTTTTCCTATTGATTTTGTTTTTCAAAATCAATAGGAAAGCCAGATTTGGGGCAGTGGGGTCGCGATGGGTCGGACACGACTTCGCAACTAACAACAACAACAAAAGGGGATCACACAACTGTCATAAATGTGAGTCATTTAACAATTATGGCAATTATGTAACCGTCATAAATGTGAGTTCAGTTGCCAAGCGTCCAAATAGAAACTGTCACTAAACGATTGCTAAACGAATTGAGGACTACTGGTATATAGATAGTCCTCGATTTACAACAGTTCATTTAGTGACCGTTCCAAGTTACAAAGGCACTAAAAAAAAGTGACATGACCCTTTTTCAAGCTTAGGACCATTGTAGCATCCCCGTGGTCACATGATCAGAATTCAGGCACTTGGCAACTGACTCGTATTTATGACGGTTCCACAGTCCCCAGGTCATGTGATCACCATTTGTAACCTGTCCAACTGACTTCTGACAAGCAAAGTCAATGGGGGAAGCTGGATTCACTTAACGACCATGTGACAAACTGAAGAACTACAGGGATTTGCTAACAACTGTGGCAAAAAAACGGTCGTAAAATGGGGCAAAACTCACTTAACGATGGTCTGGCTTAGCAATGGAAATTTTGGGCTCAGTTATTATCATAGGTTGAGGAGATTCTGTTAGGAGATTGAATTTAACAGCTGGAACAGTAAAGTATACAATAGGCCAGAACACACAGTTGTGCAAGTAGTCCTCGACTTTCTACAGTTCATTTAGTGACCGTTGGAAGTTACAATGGGACTGGAAAAAGTGACTTATGACCATTGTTCACACTTACGACCCTTAAAGCATCCCCATTGGTCAAGTAATCAAAATTCAGATGCTCGGCCACTGACTCATATTTATGACGGTTGGTGTGTTCCCATGGTCACCTGATCTCCTTTTGCGACCTTTTGACCAGCAAAGTCAATGGGGGAGCCAGAGTCACTTAACAAGCCTGTTACTAACTTAAGAACCACAATGATTCACTTAATCACAGTGGCAAGAAAGGCTATAAAATGGGGCAAAATTCACTGAACCAATGTCTTGCTTAGCAACAGAAATGTTGGGCTCAGTTGTGGTCAAGAACCACCTGTAGTGGATTAGTTAGAGAGTGCCGACTCATGCATGAGGTAATCTGTGCTATGATTGGTTGCCGTAAGTACGAAGGGGGCGTTTCCCTTTTTTTCCCGCCTTTTTCTCTTCACTGTGTTCTATAGGCTGTTAATTTACCTCATGATATTCTTGTATTCCCTCCTTTTTTCCCGTCTTTTTCTCTTCAGTGCGTTCTGTAGGCTTCTTTTAGATTTACCTCATGATGTTCCTGCTTGCCTAGATTCTTCCTTTTCTGGATGATGACAAAGATTGCTGAAAATTTGAATTGTGTGTGTGCGCGCGCGCGCATGAAGGAATTGCATAGCAGCTGCCAAGATGAAGTTGGAGGCACTAACACAAATTTGTAGTCTATCTGTCTCTGTCTATCTATCATCTATCTATCATCTATCTGTATCTATCTATCTTATCTATCAATCATCCATCTATCTATCTATCTATCTATCTATCTATCATATCTATCCATCTATCTATATCTACCTTATCTATCAATCATCTATCTATCGTCTATCAATCATCTATCTATCTATCTATCTATCTATCTATCTATCTATCTATCTATCTCTATCTATTATCTATCATATCTATCCATCTATCTATATCTATCTTATCTACCAATCATCTATCATCTATCAATCATCCATCCATCCATCCATCTATCTATCTATCTATCTATCTATCTATCTATCTATCTATCTATCTATCTATCATATCTATCCATCTATCTATCTATCTATCTATCTATCTCTATCATATCTATCCATTTTTCTGTATCTACCTTATCTATCAATCATCTATCTATCTATCTATCTATTATCTATTATCTGTCTGTCTGTCTGTATGTGTATATGTATAATATATATGTATATACACAACACATACCATACACACACAATTATATTTTAATTTTGTGCTAGTATCTCCGACTTCATCTGGACAGCAGCTACGTAATTCCTTGACAGATTCCATACTGGTTGAAGGCATAGGAGCATTAGTTTCTATTTGAAAGCCATCTGCGAACTCAGTTTGTACGTAATGGTTTATGTTTTAGAGAATCTTTGGTGCTTTAATCACTGTTTATTTCTCTAAATGTCTCCCTCCTTGGGGTTTTTAAGAAGAGACTGGACAACCATTTGTCTGAGGTGATATAGGGTCTTCAGTTTGAGTAGGGGGGGTGGACTGGAAGACCTCCAAGGTCCCTTCCAACTCTGATGGTGATAATGATGATGAAATGATCTCAATTTTCTAAGTACTTTCTTACGAACATTTGCAGCAACCTATTGAAGCTGACATCATCCTCTTGTTATCTTGGACCAGAGTCTTCCAGATAATATCTCTGGACTAAATAAATCACAACTTTGCCTTGATGGGCTTTCATCTGTTTCTACAGGTGGTCCTTGATTTACAACAATTCATTTAGTGACCATTCAATGTTACACTGAACGAAAAATGACTTATGACCATTTTTCACACCCTTGCTGCAGCCGCATTAGTCACATGATCAAACCTATGACTGTTTTTTTACACTTATGCTGTACCGTCCCCATAATCATGTGATCAAAATTCAGATGTTTGGCAACTGACTCATATTTATGACGGTCACAGTGTCCCCTTTTGCGACCTTCGGACAAGCAAAGTCAATGCGGAAGCCAGACTCACTCAACAACCGGGTCACTAACTTAACAACTGCAGCAGTTCACTGAACGACTGTGCCAAGAAAGGTCGTAATATTGGTCAAAATTCAGTTAACCAACGTCCCACTTATCAACAGAAATTTGGGGCTCTTTGATGGCTGTATCTCGAGGACTACCTGTATTTTCCAAGGTGGATGTTGGATACACTTCCTTGCAGTGGCAATGGACAGTCACTTCAAACCCCTCATTTGTTTTTGCTGATTTTGAACAAGAGCACCTGAAGCTAACGGCTTAATTTCAGAAGGAAATCAGGATTTCTGCCAGCAGGACATTTAAGAGACAAGATGTCCCCAATCCTATTTTCCTCAATGGAACAGGGCTTTTGGGGGGGGGGGGAAGACACACCGCCTTTATGAATTGAAAAGGTCTATTTTCTTCTGCATTCCATAAGTTAACACAAGGCTTTGGGATCGAGCATTCAGGCTTGTTTAAACTTAAATCGGCTGGTTAATTTGAGGCGGGTTTGCTAAATAGTCAAAGGAGAGGATTTCATAGCCGTGGCAACAGAGCCGATACCTTCCTCAAAGTCACTAAAGAATGGGGGGGGGGGGAAACAACCCAAAACAGATTGTCGACGGCGGCTTTCTCGATAGCTAATGATGGTTAAAAATTAGTCGACAAGCATTTTTTTTGGTCCATTTAACAAAACAGCCCTACAGTTTTAGAAATCTGGAGGTCTCATTCTTCCTTTCTAAAGCCAAGAGTCGCCAGCCTCCCCTGAAACACACACACACACACACAAAATAAGCTGAATGGTAGACCGATTCATAAACGCAGCCTCCTAAATGCCTGAATAAGTCTATTGTATGATCTTGCATGTATCCCTGCAAATTTGATCACAAAGATGCCATTGGCAACAGCGTATGCCAAACACCTTTTTTCTTTTCTTTTTCTTTTCTTTTCTTTTCTTTCTTTCTTTTTTTTTTTTTTTTTGTAAATGAGGGAGAAAACCCAACAGCCATTGTCTCCCAATCCACCTTGTCATATTTGCAAGCAATCTTTCCTTGGTGCAAGGAAAGCAAAACAAAACAAAACAAAACACCAGCAAACGAGAGAGAGAGAGAGAGAGAGAGAGAGAGAGAGAGAGAGAGAGAGAGAGAACGCACAGACACAGATACACACACACACACACACCGTGCACACTTGTCCGGAAGGAGTGAAATGGGATGGAAAAAGTCAAGCGGTTCTTCTCAAGTCACCAAACCAGATTCCAGCATTGCAATATGGTGCTCCTGAAATGCTGGAAGGGAGACACGTCCAACCACCCATGTCCGAATGCCAAACCTGCCTTTTTGCACTTGGACCCTTGAGACAAAGAGAAGTGGCAGTGGCAGGAGGGGGGAGAGAAAGGAGGAGGAAGGGGGGCAAACGGAATTGCTGGCTCCCTTTTGCTACTGCAGCTGTTGCTCTGTGTGTGCCGTGCATGTGTGCATATGTTGGGGTAACAGCCAGCAGGGCTGAAGCCTTTTCCATTTCATCAGTGAACGTATCTCCCGTTACTGGTTCAAACTAAAATGTTGGTTTTATGCCCACCCCTTTTTCCATTTGCCCGTCTCTTGTGAAGCACAGCGCAGGTTGTGATGATCGTGAACGGCTTACGACACTCAGCGAGCAGTAGAAGCCTCTGCAGGCTGTAGCTTCTTCCTACTGGGCTGCAAGGAAGCCTCGCTCTCTGGCTTTCTCTCTCTTTTTTTTTTTCTCCCCCCTCTGCTCTTAAGCATCTTTGACAAGCCAAGGGAAGCAGGAATGGAAAATCAAGCCATTTTGAGCCCGTCCGGTTGGAAAACGGATTTTAAGCTGCCTCGGTGGAGTAAAAAGATGCTCCCGGCTCATCTCCAATGACGGACGCTAAAGAGACTGTCGGAATCCTGGGGAGCTGCTCAGAGTTTCGGAAGGGGGTCTCTGCTTCTTTCCTGGGGTATATTTTTTTTTCCCACCCCTCCTGCCCTCTCCCTCCCCACGTCGCCGTACGAACTGCAGAGAAAAAGGACAGAGAGGGAGAGGAAGAAAATGGAAGGAAGGATCACCGTCAACCGTGATGCCCATACTTCTCAAACTTGGTGCTGGGAGTCAGCTTAAAAATAAGGAGGAGGAAGGGGGAAAAAAAACCCAGAAAGAAAAAACCAGAAAGGAAAGGAGAAAAAAAAAGAGAGAGAGAGATAGCTGGACATGCCTCTCGCCCTCCGAGATGAAGCAAAGTAGACATTGTATGGCTGCCAGACGTGCCAAAAGCTGAAAGCGTCCGAATTTGTAGCAACAGAGAGCTCTTATTTGAGCTCTGCATATGATTAAGTCAAACACAAAGGAAGCTGCTGAATGGAGCTTGTCAATCTCTGGAACAGGGTGGGTAAGGCACTTTTTAATTTCATTCTCTCGTGGAGAGGGGTGTTTTCCCCCCCAATAATTGTTCTCTCGTCTTTGCGGCGGTGTCTGAAAATGGACAGATTCTCGCGTACCTTTTGAATGCTTCTGAACTTTAAAGGCTGTAATACAGAGTCCTGCATGCTGCATTTATGTCCCCCCAAAGCCCCCAACAAGTCCAAGATTTGGCCCGATGACTCTCTTGTTTTTGCCTGTGCCTGTCCCCTTGCCCTTTTGCTGACATATGGTGTGATGTAGAATCTATACGGAGAAAGGCAAGTGACCGGTCAAAGATTCAATGGACTTTCTCAAGCACATTTGGGGATATTCTTGCTAATGGATTTCCTTCTCATTGGGGTCTGTTTAAACTGGCTGCTGAAAAAGCCCCCAGGATTGATCCTGTGTAGCCTGGGTGTTTTTTTAAAAATGCTTCCAGCCGTGCACACTGGGTGTCCGCAGCTTTGTCGGTGCGAGGGCAGGCTTCTCTACTGCGAGTCGCTGAATCTCACCGAGATGCCGCACAACCTGTCGAGCGTGATGGGTTTGTCATTGCGGTACAACAGCCTTTCGGAGCTGCGTGACGGACAGTTCACCGGGTTAACGCAACTCACGTGGCTGTTTCTGGATCACAATCACCTTTACTCCGTCGAGGCGCACGCCTTTCAGAAGCTCCGGCGAGTGAAAGAGCTCACGCTGAGTTCCAACAAGATCACTCAACTGTCCAACAGCACTTTCCGGCCGATGCCAAACCTGCGCAGTGTGGATTTATCCTACAATAATCTGCAGGCTTTGGAGCCGGACCTGTTCCACGGCTTGCGCAAGCTCACCACGTTACACATGCGGTCCAATGCCCTTAAGTTTGTGCCTGTTCGAATCTTCCAAGACTGCCGCAGCCTCAAGTTTCTCGACATAGGATACAATCAGTTGAAGAGCCTGGCTCGCAACTCTTTTGCGGGCTTGTTCAAACTCACCGAGTTGCACCTGGAGCACAATGACTTGGTGAAAGTCAACCTGGCCCACTTCCCCAGGTTGCTCTCTTTGCACTCCCTCTGTCTCCGGAGGAATAAAGTCACCATTGTGGTGAACTCCTTGGACTGGGTATGGAAATTGGAGAAAATGGACCTTTCTGGCAACGAGATCGAATACATTGAACCTCACGTTTTCGAAAGTGTACCTCAACTCCAGTCCCTTCAACTGGATTCCAACCGGCTCACCTACGTCCACCCCAGGATCCTCAACTCCTGGAAATCTCTTGTCAGCATCAGCCTTTCGGCCAACGCCTGGGATTGTGGCCGAAACATCTGCGCATTGGCCACTTGGCTCAGCACTTTTAAAGGCCGCTACGACAACAACTTGCTCTGCGCCACCCCTGAATACGCACAGGGTGAGGATGTCTTGGATGCCGTCTACGCTTTTCACTTGTGTGAAGATGCCATGGACCTCGCCACCGATGGGGACCTCCTCTCGGCTGTGGTCAACCACAGTGACCCGACAGCCGGCTATAATCCTTCGACTCTGAACTCTGACCTGCAGGAGGCAGATGGGGATGGAATCACCGACATCGTGACCCTCACCATCCCCAACGAGAAGACTGAGAATGCCGTCCAGATCCACAAGGTAGTGACGGGGACCATGGCGCTCATCTTCTCCTTCCTTATTGTGGTTTTGATACTGTATGTCTCCTGGAAATGTTTCCCGGTCAGCCTCAGGCAGCTGAGGCAGTGTTTTGTGACCCAGCGTCGGAAGCAGAAACAAAAACAGACTATGCATCAAATGGCTGCCATGTCAGCCCAGGAATATTACGTTGATTACAAACCCAATCACCTCGAAGGAGCTCTGGTGATCATAAATGAATATGGATCCTGTACGTGCCACCAGCAGCCAGCAAGGGAATGCGAGGTGTGATTTTAATTTTGTTTTTTTTTTCCAGTGGGGGAAAATTTCACTCGGTGTGCAACCAAATAGCAGTGAGCAAATTATTATTATTAAAAAAAAAATAAAGACAATTCCATAAGGGTTGACTTGGCTTACTGGGGCCTTTGTGTGCCGAAAATGTTTTGGTTTTGTTCTGTTTTTGTTTTTTTTAAAGGAGCTGTCCCAAAAGACAGGATGTTAGCTTTATTGTGGCTAAACCCCTTCAAGACGTTCAACTTTCTGAAATGAGTTATTTCCTATAACAGCTCTCTGTGAAAGATCTGCCGATAATCAGAAAAAGAAAGTGTAAAAAAAAAAAAGTAACAATTACTGGGTTTTTTTTTTTTTGTAAAACCACCACAAAAAATATGTTTAAAAAAAATAAATAAAAGCAAAAATAGCATTTACAATTTTTACAGGCTGTTGTACCGTATCTGAATTGTTTATCTGTATTTGGGATGGGGACGTGGATTTAATTCCTCTCACCCACACGGAGCCAAACTGCAAAATCTTGGTTCCTAAACAAATCCACAACGAAGCACAAACTTAAAAGGAAAGCAGTGGGAGAATTATGTGGCTGGTTGTACCATGTTACTGTTGAATTGAATGGCACAATGTTGGAAACTGTGTGTTTGATCTCAATCTGCTATGTAATCTATCATTTATATGCGTGGTGGGGCCCACTCTAATTTGCATCTCCCACAGCCTCGCCCCCCCCCCCTTTGGTCAAAAGACTTGGATGCAAGGGTACCCCCAAAAGTTCCCATCCCCACCCAAAACCTTTCTCTTAGGTTCTCAGCTTGCGTTAAAAAATGATTTCCATCATTGGGGGATTTGGGATGGAGATAGCACCCTGTTTTCCTCTGTGACCCCACATTCTTCAGATTTTACACCCACCATTGCACAACAGGGAAGACCTGCAGAATTTTAAACTCCGCGGCCAGCAGAGCATTGGGGCGAGAGACCTAGAGACAGCCACAAACCCATTTCCCCTTGGGAAAACTCTTATTTGTGTTGCTCACAAAGATTCGGGACAATCTTATCCAGCAGGCCAGCTTTGGCCCTAGGACAGTTAGCATTTAGCTGTGGTCGATCGTAACTTGTCGCCAGAAAGGTTCAAGTAGACCCCTGCATCAGGTCTCCCAACTGATTCGGCTGATGCCTGGCTAATCAATGTGCTTAAAAATAATAATAAAAAAAACCCCCAAAAACGAAACACAATTTACTTGTCCTTCCAACCGTTATTACAATGAAGCAGAAGCAACTAGCCCAGTGATCATCAAAGCATTATCTCCTTCCTGTCCCATTTTTTTATTTATTTATTTTATTATATTTTAATTATTTTTTTTGAAAAGGTCTAAGTGATGCTGCGCCCTCCCTGGTCCTGAATTTTGAACCCGTTGCCTCCAGTTTAGGACCAAGCCACCAAATGATCTTCAAAACCCCTTCCAGGAGCCTGCACTTCTTAAGGGTGCTGCTTTCTTTTGAACAACAACCAAGATCAAAATAATAATAATAATTGCAAACAAGAGAAGACAGGTGTCACTCACGCCCAGCTTGTTCATCAAGGTTGGATGGAAAAAGGGATGAGAGAGGAGGGAAAAGATTTGGGTACCACAGACAAGAGACGAGACAGGGTTGAGTTTTCAAGAACGGCAGAAGCAAAAGGCCAGGGAATTATCTTCCATTTAATGAACTTAAAATGTCATTGCTTTGAAGGAAGGACAGGATTTCAACTGACACCTGCCGGAATGCAGAAGGAGAAGGCTGGACTGAGATAGATTTCCCTTCTCATTCTAGCCCTGTTCCTTTCCCCTCTCCATTTACCAAGACAACCAATGCCTTGTAAATCGGAAGTTTCCTTATCCCTGCCCAAAAAAATTGGTGTTTTGTTTTTTTTACAACAGAGGGTCCTCCAAGGCACTTTTTAGCACCGTCAACAAGCCACTGAGCCCCCAACCGAGTGACCCAAGGAGCTTTGAAATGCCACGTTTTTCTCTGCAAAACCCCACCTCGGACTAAATGTGCATTTTTTTCCCTTCCTCCCAGTGCTTGCTACACTATATTTCACTAATGGCTTTGCTGTACTGTAGCACAGTCATGAGCAGCCTCCTGCTGGAATAAAAATGGAATATACCTCTCTCTATCTCTCTCTCTCTCTTTTTTTTTTCCCTCTGAGGGATATACATAGTTAGTATCCTTCCACAACACCGATAAGGAATCATATCCATTTGATTTCCCAGGGCAACGTTTCTTTGCTGCTTTGGGTATAAGAGAGTTCTCATGACGCGCCAGAGTTTCATGTTTGTACTTCTTGGCTCCCTTACTCATATATTTATTTACTTATCTCTCTATTGATCAATCAATTACATTGCTAACTCATCTAGGAATCAAGGCCGCCTAGATAGATTGCAAAACTACCAATCACTTCCAAAGTTTGTTTGTTTGTTTGTTTGTTTGTTTATATATATATATATATATATATATATATATATATATATATATATATATATATATATATATATATATATATATATTTAAATAAAATAAAATCCACGTTTTTACTTCTGGAGCCCTTTAATCATATTCATTAATTCATCTATTAATTCATCTATTAATTCATCTATTGATTAATCAATTACATTGATCATTCATCAAGGAACTTAAGGCCAGCTTAGATTGATTGCAAAACTACTGAACTTCTCCAAACTTTATATATATATATATATATATATATATATATATATATATATATATATATATATATATATATATATATATATATATATATATATATATATATATATATATGTAGGTCTTGTTATTCGGTTTTCTCCAGCGTAAAATTGGAAGTGTCTTGGCGACATTTGGGATGGGATCCACCCAATCAGTTCAAACCCCCACTAGCAGTTAAAAGGAAGAAACAGTTGCAATCACACATTGCTCCCAGAAGCTGAAGCCTGAAGATGATGAATGAGACTTCGTCGAAACGTCGCCAAGACACTTCCAATTTTACACGGGAGAAAACCCGAACAACCAAAGACCTATATACAAACACCCGTGAAAACCTCAGAAAACAAATATATATATATATATATATATATATATATATATATATATATATATATATGTATGTATGTATGTATGTATGTATGTATGTATGTATGTATGTATGTATATATATATATATATATATATATATATATATATATATATATATATATATATATATATAAAAGCACTGTATGCTAATTAAAGCAAATAAAATCCACTTTTTTTTTTACTTCTGGGTACTCTTAGTCGTATATTTACTTAGTTGTCTATCGATTCAATAATCACCTTGCTACTTCATCTAGGAACTATAGCCACCCCCCCGAAAACTGTCGAACATATCAAAAGTTTATTTTTATTTTTTTAAAAAGCATTCTATGCTACCTCAAAGCAAATTAAATCATGGAAACAACGGTGGGTCCATCAATAAACCATCTAGATCAGTGATGACGACCCTTTGCACATGTGCCTCTTTGTCCGCTCGTCTGGGCCGCAACCCGTAAGAGGAGCTGCCCATGGCACATGCGCACGCCCGAAAATGCACTTCCGGTTTCTGGAGCGTGCATGAGCGAGAGCCAGCCAGCCAGTCTTCCGGGTGTCTGGCCCGCATGCGCTCGCGATGATCAGCTGGCCCGCGCGCATACTCATGCAGGAAAACGGAAGACCAGCTCTTCCAGTTTCTGGCACTGCCACATGCAAAAAGGCCAGCTGATCGTCACCCGCGCACCAGAAACCCGGAAGAGGAACGGGCGACGCCACGCGTGCCAGGCGACATGACTCCACGTGCCACTTCGGGCACACGTGCCATAGGCTCGCCATCACGGATCTAGACGAAGAAGAAATAAGAATGTATGCCTAAACTATAGGTAGAGGAGGGGGGAGAATAACTTTGCCTGCTGCTCAGAAGAATCTGATGAGGTCCTGCCTGTGAGGCACCTTTATTAATGTGGGCATCTTATCCGAGGAGGCTCTCCATGTATTTTCTCTCTAAAAATCAAGCTTTATCTCGCCCTCTCTCAAGAACGGACCACAGGGATGTTTCTTACGGTCTCCGGCTGCTAGAGGAATGAATTTTGCTGGTAGAAAAGTCATTTTCACCACTCTTTCGAGAGAGGTGGCTGTTTGGAATCAAGACAGCTTTAGGGTAACATTTCAACGTCTACTGGTTAAAATAAACTCATTTGGAAAAAAAATGCCTTTGTATGTATGCAGGAGCAAAATGTTGGTTATTATTAATTTTTTTGGAGTAGGCAAAATGACCTTGTCCTCCCTTATATTTAGGTGGATGTGTCACTTTCTCTCTTTGTGTGTGTGTGTGTTTGTGTGTCCGTGTCCAAGCTTTTGTGATGAACTCATCATTCCTTTTGCTCCTGGCCTCTCAGACCTGAGACCTAAAATGGGCTAATAATAACAGCTGTGAAAGGTAAAACTGCTTCTCCAGCCCCTATGAAGTTGTGTTATAATTTCACAGAAAGAAACAAGGAAATTTCAAAGCATGTTTCACCGGCGGAGGGAAAGACAGATCAGATAAAAGCACACCCGAATGAAAAACAGCAGGGTTTCAACAGGCAATCTCAATTCATGGGATAAGTTGTTTTTTTTCCCCTTTTCTTTTTAAAAGCATAACTCGTTTCTACGCTAGGAAATATTTCTCACGGGGCTATTGGTGCCTCTCTGACAGCTCTTCCCTCCCAAGGAAAGAGGGGAGCTGTTGCTGCAACTTTACAAGAAGTTTCCGCTCTCATGGAAATTAGGGCCAGGAATGATTTAAAATTGTAGACCAAAAGAGGTAGCCTCGATTTTTTTTTTCCTTCTTTTTGATAGCCTGAAGGAAGATGGCAGACAGATCGACCTTCGATCATGAAGGAACACAACTGCATTTAGACTGTGCACACAGGAACAACAAGAGTTTTCCCTGCAATTATTATTATTATTATTATTTTTATTTGTTTTGCTTTGACAAGGCTTCATTATCTACATTGTCTACACCAGGGGTCTCCAACCTTGGCAACTGTAAGACTTGTGGACTTCAATTCCCAGAATTCCTCAGCCAGAGCCCTCATCCTGGCCTTCCCCTGACTCCGTGACTGGCCCATTATCCTCCCAAGCCTCCTCACTGTCTGGCTCTGCTGCCAGGTCCATGGGCTCCTGGCGGACCACAACACAACCTACATGCATGCACAGAGCGTAAAAAGTGATGTCAGGTGGGCAGAGCCTCCTGCAGCCGTCGCTACCGGTTCGCGCGATCCGGATAGAACCGGCTGAATTGCACCACTGGTTTGCACATACAAGTCCTACTCACCACCCGTTTCAGAGAATTGCTACTACGGGTAAGTCCTGTATTTGCCTTTCATGAGCGGGAATAATGATGTACTAAATCATGCAGAAGATCAACGTGGTCAGGAAAGGGATAAATTTAGAAGTAAATCCACAGGCTCTGGGGTTGGTCATGCAAGCAGAGGTCTTTGAGAATTGGTAAGAAAAAAGATTTCGGAGGAAATCTCCAAAGGTGCTTTTTCAAAAGGCAACCGGACTGGTTTTTTTGACTTGAAGAAGAAAATGTTTCGCTCCTCAGCCAAGAAACATCATCGCTGGATGAGAAGCGAAATGTTTTCTTCTTCTTCCTCAAGTCAAAAAAAACTGTCCAGTTGGCTTTTGAAAAAGCACCTTGGAGACAATGGCAGGTAGCCCTCGACTTACCACCACAAAAATTTCTGTCACTAAGTGAGACATAGGGTGAGCTTTGCCCCCATTTTACGACCTTTCGTGCCACAGTTGTTAAGAGAATCACTGGGGATGCTGCAGGGGTCATAAGTGCAAAAAACAGTCGTAAGTCACTTTTTCAGGGCGGTTGTAACTTTGGATAGTCACTAAGTGAACTGTTGCAAGTCAAGGACTACCTGGTTCAGGGGTCTCCAACCTTGGTCCCTTTAAGACTTGTGGACTTCAACTCCCAGAGTTCCTCAGCCGGCTTTGCTGACCTGGATGACTGAGAAGCTCCATGGACATTTTGAAGAAATCTCTACTCCTATTAAATGTCTTTCGAATAAGCAATCATTTAGAGCAGGGGTATCAAACACAAGTCCCGCGGGCCGCATCCGACTCATGATAGGGTCTTGTGAGGTTAGATCCGGCCCGCGGGTCCATCCTGTAAAATGTAATGGACCGTCCTGCGTCGTTTCGGCCCCTGTCTACCCAACGTGAAGAGGAAACATGCCAGCAGTTTGGGGAGCGGCGTAAAGCTGGCCACGCCCACCCGGTTGACCACGGCCAATGAGTGGCATTCAAGCTGGCCACGCCCACACAGTCAGCCACGCCCACATAGCCCCCCTAGATCAACCACAGCCCCGATGCGGCCCTTAATGGAATTGAGTTGGACACCCCGGCTTTAGAATATAAAGGGCATGGAAATGCCTTAAATTAAGAAGAGAAATGGAAGAATACAACGGTACAAAGTGAATATAAATGTTCAGCGAGGGAAGAAAAAAAAGGCTAACTCAGAGCTCAGGGAAACTCAATTAAGAGATTTAAGGCTGGGCATATAACGAGATCAGAGCCAAGTAAGAAAGCTGAAAATTTCCACCCAGGGCTGAATGCAAATTATAGCGGGGTGTAGTTGTAACAGGTTTCAACGATTAGGATGTGCTAAGGGTGGAGAATTCTTAGAAAATACAGAGGTCTTGTGAGGTGCTTGGTGCCTCTCTGAGCTTGGTGGTTGTCTTGGAGACCTTTCACGACCACACTAGCTAACAGCATCAGGGCTAGCATAATGAAATGTATGCAAGGAAACCAACAAGCTCAGAGAGCATCAAGGACCCCACAGTTAAAACCCAAGATACAAATTATAATTTCCAATACACACACACACACAGATATATAGATATACAACACAACCAACCAGGATGTTACAGCCCAAGACTCAAGAGGTCACATTACCAGAACTCAGGACGTTTCCACACAGCCCATTACCCAGGTCGTTACAACACAGACTAATGGGCACACAGCTAGGACCACACCCACACAGGATGCTACAAAACAGCTGACTAATCTGCAAACACCCACTCCACCTACCAATCAAGATGCAACCACACAGCCAACCAACCCGCTTATAGCAACAAAGCCAACACTGCCCACCTCCCCACCAGTATTTATAGAGAGACGGCAGCTCCGACCACGCTTTGCTCGCACAAGCACGATGCCGTAAGCACCAGCCTGAAGATGACGAATGAGACCTCGTCGAAACGTCGGCAAAATACTCTCAACCTTACACAGGAGAAGACCCGAATACGCCAAGACCTACATAGATAGATAGATAGATAGATAGAGATAGATAGATACACACACACACACACACACACACACACACACACACACACACACACCTCCGCTACCAGTGTGCAACAGGAGCGCGCATGTGTGCATGTGCAGATCATCCATGATGACTTCTAGCCGGGTGAGCGGAGCCTCCTGCTGCCGTTACTACCGGTTCGCAAGAATCGGACCGAACCGGGAGCAACCCACCACTGTATATCTCGTGTATGTTGGCATGAAGGCTCAGGCTGACTTCTGAACTACCCCAGCTTTTTCATAGTAATTCTGACCGCTAAGATTTTTGTTCAGGGAAGTTTCAAAAAAGCTACAGTTTCCAGTGGTTTTGATGCTCAACCCCTGACAATTCAACAGTTTATGAAGGGCTACCTTTCTTACTCCCACACGTCCACTCAGAGAAAATGAAATGAGATAATGTAATTCCAACATTGCGTCTACAAAACAAATCAAGGGCGGGTTTTAATGACTATGAAGGACAGCATCCCTCAGGTCATCCATACGCTCACTTGCATCTTTCAAACATGTCGGCTTCAACCCCTCAACCACCACCACAAAATTAAATGCAAATTTAAACAACAGTGATAGAAAATCACTCGGCTTAACCATAGTGGTAATAAGGAGTTTTCAGATTTTCTTTGCAAGCCAGGATAGGATAGAATTATCCTGGTTGACTATACTTTTAACTTGACTCTTCCTGACCTTTTAGACAACTTAAAATAAATATAAATGTTTCTATTTTCTGGAGGGTTGAAAACTAACTACTTCTCTTGGAAGGGATATGAGGGACCCAAGTTAAAAACAACTGATCTCCCTTGGTATTAGCAGGCCCTGGGCTGAGTTATTTTTAGGATTAGTTGTTTAAAGCAATCACACAGCAGTGACAAAAAGAAAGATTACTGCTACTAATAGTACTAGTACTACTAGTACTACTACATATATCCACAGATTCAGAGAATCAACCTTCATCTTCATATATATCACCTTCTTCTTCTTCTTTTAATGACCCCATAATCTCTTGCGAGGTGCAGTCTGGGCAACTGAATAGAGCTAAGTGTTTACTGGCCGGATGCCCTTCCTGTTGCCAATGCGGAGTTTTGTTCAGCAGATAAATTCTCAGTGTGCCCAAAGAGAGAAATATCTGTTTCTACCTAGGATCGAACTCACGGCCTCCTGATTGTATGAGGCGAGAGCTCTACCTTTAGGCCACCGCACAACTCACTTTTATATATAAGTGGATAACCATTTAGATATGAGCCAGCAGTGTGCAGCAGCTGCTAAAAAAGCCAACAAAGTTCTGGGCTGCATAAACAGAGGGATAAAATCAAGATCACGTGAAGTGTTAGTGCCACTTTATAATGCCTTGGTAAGGCTACACTTGGAATATTGCATCCAGTTTTGGTCTCCACGATGTAAAAAAGATGTTGAGACTCTAGAAAGAGTGCAGAGAAGAGCAACAAAGATGATTAGAGGACTGGAGGCTAAAACATATGAAGAACGGTTGCAGGAACTGGGTATGTCTAGTTTAATAAAAAGAAGGACTAGGGGAGACATGATAGCTGTGTTCCAATATCTCAGGTGTTGCCACAAAGAAGAGGGAGTTGGGCTGTTCTCCAAAGCACCTGAGGGTAGAACAAGAAGCAATGGGTGGAAACTGATCAAAGAAAGAAGAAACTTAGAACTAAGGAGAAATTTCCTGACAGTTAGAACAATTAATAAGTGGAACGACTTGCCTGCAGAAGTTGTGAATGCTCCAACACTGGAAATTTTTAAGAAAATGTTGGATAACCATCTGACTGAGATGGTGTAGGGTTCCTGCCTAGGCAGGGGGTTGGACTAGAAGGCCTCCAAGGTCCCTTCCAACTCTGTTGTTATGTTATGTTATGTTATATATATATAGACTTTAGTTCAGCATTCAATACCATCAATCCAGACATTCTTCTAACTAAGCTAAACCAGCTACAGGTACCGGAACAGACTTGTAAGTGGATCACAAGCTTCCTAACAAACAGGAAGCAGCAGGTGAAGCTAAGCAAGATCACATCAAATACCTGTACAATTAGCACAGGGGCCCCCCAAGGCTGTGTGCTCTCCCCACTTCTCTTCTCTCTGTATACCAATGACTGCATCTCCAATGATCCATCAGTTAAGCTACTGAAGTTCGCAGATGACATAACAGTGATTGGTCTCATTCGAGACAATGACGAATCCGCATATAGACGAGAGGTCGAACGACTAGCCTTGTGGTACAACCAAAACAATCTGGAACTGAACACACTCAAAACCGTAGAAATGGTGGTAGACTTTAGGAAAAACCCTTCCATACTTCCACCTCTCACAATACTTGACAACACAGTATCAACAGTAGAAACCTTCAAATTTCTGGGTTCTATCATATCGCAAGATCTCAAATGGACAGCTAACATCAAAAACATCATTAAAAAAGGACAACAAAGAATGTTCTTTCTGCGCCAACTCAGGAAGCTCAAACTGCCCAAGGAGCTGCTGATCCAATTCTACAGAGGAATTATTGAGTCTGTCATTTGCACCTCTATAACTGTCTGGTTCGGTTCTGCAACCCAACAAGAAAAACACAGACTTCAGAGGATAATTAGAACTGCAGAAAAAATAATTGCTACCAACTTGCCTTCCATTGAGGACCTGTATACTGCACGAATCAAGAAGAGGGCCGTGAAAATATTTGCAGATCCCTCGCATCCTGGACATAAACTGTTTCAACTCCTACCCTCAAAATGACGCTATAGAGCACTGCACACCAGAACAACAAGACACAAGAACAGTTTTTTCCCGAAGGCCATCACTCTGCTAAACAAATAATTCCCTCAACACTGTCAGACTATTTACTGAATCTGCACTACTATTAATCGTTTCATAGTTCCCATCACCAATCTCTTTCCATTTATGACTGTATGATTATAACTTGTTCCTGGCAATCCTTATGATTTATATTGATATATTGACCATCAATTGTGTTGTAAATGTTGCACCTTGATGAAGGCATCTTTTCTTTTATGTACACTGAGAGCATATGCACCAAGACAAATTCCTTGTGTGTCCAATCACACTTGGCCAATAAAAAATTCTATTCTATTCTATTCTATATAAATATAAAAGGGTGAAGGTTAAGTCCAGGATAAGCATAGGTATACAGGTAATCCTCGACTTACGACTACAATTGAGCCCGAAGTTTCCGTTGTTAAGCGAGTTTTGCTCCATTTTAAGACCTTTCTTGCCACAGTGGTTAAGTGAGTCACGGCAGCTGTCAAGTTAGTAACCCGGTTGTTAAGTGAATCCGGCTTCCCCGTTGACTTTGGTTGTCAGAAGGTCGCAAAAGATGACCACATGACAACCGTCATAAATGTGGGTCAGCTGCCGAGTGTCCAAATTTTGATCACATGATCACGGGGATGCTACAATGGTCGTAAGTGTGAAAAACGGTTGTAAGTCCCTTTTTTTCAGTGCCGTCGGAACTTTGAACCGCCACTAAATGAACTGTTCTAAGTTGAGGACTACCTGTAGCTACTGTTTACGTACCCTGGTTTGTTTGTTTTTTTCCCATCCATCTATTTCCATCCCTTCCTTGGGTAGACTTTGGGAATTAAGGGCCGGAATAGCTCAGGCTGTTAGAGCCTG